>NW_023998431.1:1420135-1664885 GCF_014805625.2 Glossina fuscipes
ATATAGATTCTGTTTATTTAGTTATGATTATTTAACATATTTGTGGAGCTCAAATAAACTGTCTTTGAACGCGTCAACTAACCAACTGAATTGTATCAAAGTCAGGCATTAGAAACTTACAGAATCGCAGTCACTATATCTGCGGGATGCCGATAGCGTTTCTGGCGTTCTGGTGGGTCGATGTCTTTGACGATGCCTACATTTTTATTTGCTTTTCGTTTTTCTTTTGTTTTCAATCAACCCGGCATGAAAAGAAAAAAAATTGGTTTATTGTTAGGCAAGTAGATAAATATGTGGAAAGTGTATGGGGGAAGGTGGAGTTGGGAATCTCTGACTTGGCTAGAGTATAAAATACGAAGTTAAGTTGCAAGACCAAACGACCGTTACTTGTACCACATTAGCTTACCCATCAGGCAGGACGCCTAACAGAGCCGTCACATAGGCGTGTGAGCGTTTGTATTAGTAGTATTGAAATATCTGAGCACCTACGCCCACCTTGTTGCTGTTTCTCGTTTTTTGTATTCATTTTTTTTTTTTGTTTTCTTTTTCTTTTTTTTTTTTGCATTTTACAATGACATTATCTACATTTATTCTCTTGTCTGCCGTTTATACTCAGGCGTTGGTATACGAACTCAACACAACAATTTTACTGAATGCCATTGCGACATATCCGCTTCCGTTAAGTGTTGTGTTATGTGTTGTCATGCATGATTGCAACACATTATTTTCATCGGCCGCCTAACTCTTACTTAAGCACTTTTGAAATTGTTCAACCGCCTGGTTAACATGCTTAGCATGCCACAACTTGATGTATGCAACAGGCACCTCCAACTGTTGCGCTTCCTTTTGTAGGGGAAAATTTTTTGAAAAATCATTTTTCTTCTCATTTGTTGTACCCTTTTTTTTTTTTTACACTTTTGTTTATTGGTTTCATAGTTTGAATCGGGAAGAGACATAGTTGTTGCTGCTATTATTGTTCTATATTGCTCTCTAAATTGGTTATATTATTACTATTATACCTGTTGCCTTTTTTACTACAACGCAATCCTCTTGCATATAACGTATTAAAGCTGCACCCAGTTTTAGAGTGTGTTAGTGAGTGAAAATTTGTCCTAAATAAGAACAAACAAGTTGTACTCTCTCCGTTGTAATCCCTCCGTGTTTCTCTCATTCTCTAAAACAGTGTTGGACAACGTCGTTAAAAAAGAAAAAAAGCACACGACTTCCCCTTTCAAGTTGATTATGTCTTAACCGTTTAGGTACCGTTACGAATTATTTCCACCATATTCCGATTGTTCATAAATAAAGAAATTTGTGCAATCAATAAGCAGCAGTTTCGTTATACGTTATAATCATTTTCGCGTCATGCAAATGCGCATTGCATGCAGTTGTTATTATCCTAGAGGAAGACAGTCCCAAAACATACAATGGATCTATTTAAAGATATAGCGTTTTAGGCAAGAGTGAATAGGAAAACGTTTCTGGCTTATTTTCCTACAAAACGATCCTAATAAGGGGGCTTGCAAATTATGAACTTAATTATCATCAATACCCTAAAGCTGATAGCTGTTATTTACACTTTCCGGTAACAAAGGACTAGCAACTGTTCTATGTTAATATTTGTTTAGAAATTCACCAACAATTAATATACAGGTTCAATTCGCGTAATCGACCCAAAAATTGGCGTCTCTGACAAAATATCGCCATTATTTTTAGGAGGCGTGAACCCTTAAACGAGGTTCTTCGAAATTTCATATTATTTCGATTATTCGCTTACAAGTCTTGGCGATTTTAGCAATACAATATCTTTGTCATTTTCAAAACTACTAAAAAATTTCGAATTTTGTATGCGAGACGTTTATTTCGATAGTGGGCGAGGTTCATTTTTTGTTATTGCGGGATTTGAAATTAAAACTTTTCTATTTCAATGAAATTAAAACTATTACTTAACCGCTAATAGAATTATTTTTTGTATTTTATGATTTTAGGCAATGGAAGTTTATGATCCAATTGTATTTACAGTGCTGGCTAAAACAAAAATAACGTTTTCCTTTATAGCAAAATGCTCTACTTTGCTCCACATTTACAGTAAATGAATGACTGTAATCTTGTACCTTGTACGTCCTTTTTTTATAATGAAAATCAAATAATATTCAATTTTATATAAAATTGTATATATATATATATATTCGGTGATCATTTACTTTACACATATAATTATATTGAATTTTATTTTGGATTTGACATTTTATAATATTCACACTTGGGCTTCTTCGTCGATGAAATGTCTGTATGAAATTTCGTCTAAAGAATTCTTTCTAAATCTGATGCAGCAAATACTTAACAAGGTCATAGTTTGTTTAAGATTGAAGAAAAATATTAATAAACAAATAAATAAATGTTAGCTTAGGGTAAGGTAGAGCGCCTTTGCAAATCTAAAGAGAAAGCAAATATCTTTCCGGATTATTTACAGCCAAACCTCAAAACCATCCTGTAAAAATTTTCTATGCTCTCTTTCAACCGAAGCTCAAGCGAATCAGCTGGATTTGCATCACTTTAACAGCTTAACTTCCATCTCCCGAATATTAGCGAATTTGATTTTTTTTTTTTTATAACAAAACAATTTTTATCGTGTTTAAAGTAACCCCCCTACCATAACACTATACATTTATGACAACGTTTTTACCAAACCTCAAACCATTGTAATAGTCTTTTGCAATTCTGCTTGGGGCTAAATCGGATGAACACGGTGGCTATAGAGCGAAGTAGGTTGAATTTTTAAGGAAAGAATCTTGAAAAACCAATGTATGTTTTGCAACATACATTGATAACGTACCTGGCCAAGTTTATTAAAAATTAAATTTTGCAATAGAGTTTAGCTGCTTTCGCAATTAAACAGAAATGTTGCCAATCTTACCTGTCAAAAATTCTAGTCATCAGAACACTTCTGCTGCGAAGAAAACAGCAAAGTATCAAGAAGAGTTCACACATTGTATAGCTTGTTTCTGACTGACTACGTAGTAGGCGACATGTTGGACTACGATAACACATCTTCACATTTCTGGAAAGGTTTCACGCTAAGATCGATGACAAAAAAATGATCGAAGAAACTTAGGCATGAAGATATTTAATTGACTGTACGAGCAAGAAAAATGAATACAACAACAATAGAATATTAGTTATCGCCAATCGATTTGCACTTTAGTACGAACTCGATTTTGTAAAGATGCATTTTTCAATTCAAAATGAAAGGTGAATCCGTTAAGGTAAGAGCCATTTTTAAAACAATTTTTAAAACAATAACGCTTATCTTTAAACATAGTTTACCACAAAATGTAGCTATTTGTTGTGATCTTTTTAAACCATGAAAACATTTAGTGCAAAATTTTTTTATCAGTGGCTACAAGGACCGCATTTAGAACGTCTGCAGAGAAAGAGGCCATCTATGCGCCCCAGAAAATATGAAGCGTCCCCTGTTGACTTCCAGATACGTCTAATGATACGTAATTGTTGATGGGTATGTGACTAATTGCTATGATTTGCAACACACGTAATATCAATGATAATAAAGGAACAAAATTATTTATATAGAAATCCAATGAAATAGATAAATGATTCGTTGGAAACGTATAAACAGTGGATAAGAAAACGTTGCTTTACTGTAGGATGAATGGTATTAAATCAGATTACAGCGTGAAAACCTTCATAATGCCAGTGTCAAATAAGGACGTAAGACTTTATTGTGAAAGTTTAGCTGAATCAAAAACATTTCCATAATAGTTTTGAGTCAACCTTTCGATAATGCATAAACTATTTATGCTGATACTATAATAAGATCTTTAATGCTATGGATTCTTTGTAGGTGTAATTGTCTCTGTGCCTTCTATGCTACTGATTAAAGTGAATTCTAGTATAAAAAAAAAGTTCGTTTAAACCAAGACTTTGTAAAAACTAAAGTTTAAAGGCGAGTTTAAATAAGTCCGCGGGAAAGTATTTTAAACGTAAACCAATAAAAAATGAATTGTGTTATAACTAACGCTTCCAACACTGTTTCCTTGAATACCTTACATGCTCAAATGAGTATACAATGACTTCAACTTTTTTTTACTCTTCCTTGCATAGTTTTCGCACAGAACAACTGTTGCTCATACCATTAGCAACAGGTACAGCAACAGTTGGAGAGATAGTCGTAGGAGACTCGCATTGGTATAAGAAAAGTGAGAGAGAAAAGTAAAAAATGATAAACTTGTATTAGTGGGTAGGGTGTGTATATATGAGGTTTGAAGAACGGCCCCTATAGTTTATCCAATCATGCGCAAAACTCTGCCTAATACACAGTAAAAAACTGAACAACGTTAACATTGATAAATGAATTGATTTAAATTAATTCCTTTTTTTTATTAATAAATTGATATTAAAAGTTTATTAAATTATTAGATGGACGATATTAAATGAACGTATAAACTATGAATTGTCTCAATATATTTTTTTACACCTTTAACATATCAATATTTAAGTGTAACAAACACAAGTAAGAAGCTTTAGCATGTGCTCACGTGATCTTTCCAGTCAGAAATAAGGATAGTTTACGTTTCCCTAAATGTTATTTGTTGCAACTATTGCTCAACTGTTGCATGTTTGATATCTCCTCTTTAGTCAACGTCATCATAATAGTGTTTCTCATTGTCCCACTCAAGACTTTTATGTCATCAATGTTTGACTGTTACAAGGCAAGCATGCACCTACCATAAACGAAAACTTATTTTAATGAATAAAGAATTGATACAAAAATTTAGGAATTTTGATGAAATTCAATTGAAGCTTAACCCATTAGCGACCGAAAGTCATGCAATGGAACGAAACGTAAGTAAAATAACTTATGGCAATTATTTAATGGGTGATTGCGTAACTTTACAGTCAGAGTATATGAGACTTTGGAAAACAGTATGTAGCCTACGTATATGCTATTCTGTTCTATATTCTATTTATGTGTGTATCGTCTTGTTGCTATTCCATAGCAGAAGAACAAGTGACAAGTGATCGGTTTTAATGATGTTTTACCAGCTTCTCCGTAAGCTGTTAAAGGCTTTGATAAATCACAATGACTGCCTAGATGTTTGCTCAAAAAATATCTGATAGAATTTCAATTTTTCCCTCCTCGATCATACGCCAACTTATATATATGTACAATTTCTTTTTTTCTTTTTTTTTTTTTGTCGGAAGATTGTCTTGTAAAACCTCAGTATACAAAATGCTACACTGAGCTAAGTTCATTCACTGTGAAGATGAGAGAAATAACGCAAACGTCGGCTTATCCAATAATCACAGTTAAAAGCATTTGTCTTTCAAAAATGAGCATTAAGTTTGTGATCGTAGTCGCGTAATCGACTTGGGAAGAATGATTTATAGATTAACGTAGGAGGATGTCTTTGCTTGGTGAATATTGGGCTTCTTGCGAAGTCGATGTGGTGAGGTGTGCTTGAATTTATGAAAATGAACAGCGATTTTCAATTTTTTCCTGCCGTCAGGGGCACCCATTAAATTTTACTTTAATCTCATTCGCAGCAAACGTTTCCAGTAGCTTGATTTGTGATAGCGATATCATCAATTGAAGAGTTTAGGGGAAAAGTTCCTGGGTTTTATTTTTTTCTATTCTTAACCTTCAATATAAGATAATGAGGAGTGAGAGTGATTTACTCAATATTCCATAGGGGTTAAATGTCCGTCGCAAACTAACGGCCACTTTACACCTTTCGAATAATTATAATAACAACCTTGCGCAATGCAATTGTAACGAATATTTGTAGATAAGATTAACTGAAAAAAATGTAACGATAATAGAAGTACCTACCCTGAAAACGGCGAAAGATGAAAGACTAATGTAGATAACGTTGCTTACTGTAATTAGAGTAGCGTGTTCTGTCTTATGTACACTAGTTCCTGGAGATATTTCTCTATTCAATAAGAGCAGGACATGTACAGTCTTTTGCTTTAGAGAATTTTTTAGAAATACTGCACATCCTTTGGCGATTGTCTGTTCAAAATTTTCAATTTTTTAATATTAATTTGAAAATTCACTTTGCTAAGAGATGCTTTACATTTAAGAAATTTGTTGACACCATGAAGTTTAAGCGAAGAACTGCTACCTTAACCGTTGGATCCGAAGGAAGATATATATGGAGATTGATAAGCTTTTTCAAAGTCTTTCTTAGTAAACAAGACGTGTTAACAATGTGCTTATGGAGCCACTAAAGAGTAGAAATTTAACTTTAAAATTAAGTAATAAAGAAAGTGGCTTTAAGTTTGATGTCAAAACGATCTAAGAGGTAACACCATTGAGATAATTTGACAAATTTTCTTTGATGAACGAACGATAGAAAAGTAGTAGCATTCGTAAAAAAAAGAATTATTTCTGAAAAATACTAAAAAATTTTATTTAGTTATTTTTTTCTTGTCGCGACTTACCGCTTAGAGGCTGTTCTCTATTCGTGTAACGTGGTGACAGTTAGAAGGAAGAGACGAGAGAAAAGGATATAGGGAGGCGGTGCATGCAGCCTAGTGCCATCGATATCGTTATGCTTCCGATTTCCAATTGAGCACTCGTTTTAGTTACGAGTGCTCAATTAGTTACGCTCGAGCACTAACTTGGTAGCCGTGGATCTTATCTACTCGTCTACTCCTTTCGCTAGATTAAGGAATGTTGCGGAAAATATCATAAGAGTCTCATAATTGAATTAAAGAAAAAAATATAATTTATATGTCTATTGCCAGTGGAACAGGTGGGAGTTATTGAGTAATATTGATTTTTATACGATTATTTGGATGAAAAAGTTCAGTTTACTCCCAAAAAATAAATAATCCTGCGGATTTCATTAGGGCTTGTTACTTTAAAGATGTGGTAAAAAATTGGAATGAAAACTTTCGAATTTACGGTGCTTGCCATTTGGAAGAGTCGTGTTTCCAGAAAAACGCATCTGAAGCAATGTATAATTTAATTGCTGAGTCCATAAGCAATATGAAGAACTTCATCCTAAACTTTTAATTTTATGTGAAAAGCAGCGAACACTATGGAATAGTTCTCATTTCGCGGTTGTGTCAGTGGCACTGAACTAATCTATTTTTGCATGTAAACGATTTTAAATGGACATAAGTAACTTCGAATGAGATGTATTAGTTTAACATTGGGCAGTAGCTTCCTAGCTGGTGGTCGTAGTATGCAGATGGTATTCTCAAAGAGAAAGCAAGTAAGAAAATTAAATTCGGTTGGGACTGAATATTTTCTATCCATCACCGTCTACCCCAAAAAAAGTCAAAAGAAGTAAAAGCAGAGAATTCTCATACTCGGGCGGGCGTAGTTCATTTCGTCTATTTTCAAAACAAAAGTTTATGTCGTAGAGGCATGAGGGCGTTGTAGGCGTATCCTTTGAAAAGTTTAGGTTAATTTTAAATTATTTTTCAAATTTTAAGTCGATATTTCCATTTTCGCCAACGGGAGAATGTTTGCCACAAATACTACAAAGGTACGCACACAGACAGATGGACAGACGAACAGGTGAATATGTTTACGTGCATTCAAGGGTTGTAAGTGGCCAAGAATTCGTACACTTTTCGGGATTTTTAAAGTTTGTTTCTGCGTGTTATAAAAATATTGAAAAAGTAAAAAAATTTAGGTACACTACCATATTAAGGAGGTGTGCTCAATTTTTACTATTTTTGTACACAAATGCTACAGCACCGCCAATTCTTGTACATTTATTTGCTATAGTTTATAAGTAATGAGCAAATAACTAATCTTTCATTCCCTTTGAAATACAGAGATGTCCTCAGTTTACGTAGTGGTGCGGGCGATTCCTTTGACCAATTCGGCTTATTTGCACTGAATTTGATGCTGATCAAGAATTTATGTACTTTGTGGAACCTCCGATGCTTCCTTCTGGGCGTTGCAATGGGTTGGAAAAAATAAACATACCCCTCCTCCTTCGGTAATAGGTATAAAAAGCACGAAATCTCAAGGAAGACATTTTTTATGGATAAAGTATTTTTTCTCACATACTTTAGAAGCATCTATTAATAAAAAAAGTAATTTTTCTTCGAAAAATTTACAGTCGTTTTAGTTAGTCAGTAGTGGTAAAGCCGAAAAAAAAAAAATTAAATGGCGAGCAATTTGTTTATCGATAGCTGTTTGGAGTCGCGACTTCTGCAAACTTAAAATTAATTGGTAACATAGGGGAATATATATAAATATATATATAAATATATATATATAAATATATATATATATAAATATTATATATAAATATATATATATATATGTATATGTATTTCTCTAGAGCGAAGTTTAGTCGCTAATATATATATTTCTTCAAAAATTAGACTAAAAGCTATCTTAGGACTTGAACGAATTTTCAAAAAGTCCTGAAAATATTTCGATATTTTTACAATGGGACTCTTATAAGGAGATGTGTGTTCATCGTGTCAAATCGTTAGGCGCAATTTCATACTTTGCCAATTTGCTGCGTGTAAGACTTCAGTTGACTTTCTTGGCTATTGCACGGTTAAACAAAACAATAATTTGTTAACGTACGCAGGGCATTTTGATTTGAATAAAGAGTGAAAGAAACTTTACAGCGCTTTTATAATACGAAATAGGGAAGCATTAGCGATACAATATTTGCGGTGAGCTTTGTAGGGGATACGCCTATATATATTATATCATCATAAAATTATAAAATGCACGATTAACGTTGTGTTGCCATGTAGCACGTTGTAGTGCTTGGAATCATCCTCTTAATAACAACATTTTTTGGAAGATTGGGATTGACATTGCCACAAAGATGTAATGAATATCTAGTACGATCTTCAGCCGTTCAGCACAGGTAAGCAGCAACATTAAGTTTAACTACAAACATCAACTTGGTTGTGGTGATTAAGCAAAATACAATGGTCCCAGCTATCCTTCATAACTAGTTTAGAATCTGCATATAACTCATGACAGTGGATGCATTGGCTTACAAATTTTCATAGAGATCTCGTTATTTTCGTTCTTACAGTGGGACAGTTTTATCAGATGATTTCCAGTTTATTCTTGTGTTCAGGAGATTTACGATGAAAGTATCACAAACGCGATATTTAAGATATGTTGCAAACAAAGTTCCGAATAAATCAAATTCTTAATTTTGATCAGCAGCGAAAGCGCAGAGTTTGATAATTGAAGAGCGTGCGAGTTCAACGCATAATATCGCTTTGCATTCGAAACTTACGCTCAAAGAATTCCATTACATATCAATTTTAATTTAACAAAACTGGATTTGACCTTTGTGATCTAAATATTAAATTAACGCTGCATTAAGCTTATTTTTTCTGAGACCGTAACTCTCCGTGGGCCTGTGGACGCTGGAAATTGTGTTTAACAATTTTTTGTGAAATGAGTCTTTATGTTGCATTCCAAGTTAAATGGCAAAAGGGTCGATTTACGAGCGTAGCAAGTTCGGAGTTTCTTTTGCTTATAAAATCCATTTGTATCCATAATTACTTTGACAGATTAGGAAAAGCATATCCTATGCTGATCAATATTGGAGAATATGACGGAAGAAAATTTTACTGTTATTGCACAATATTCGAGCTAACGGTGGCTAAACGATAGGTAGCGGAACACAACTTTTTATGTTAGAGTTCTTTCTTAGTCACCTACACATTGTGTTTACATACAATGAATGCTTTAATATATTTTCTTCAGCTTTGCTTGAATAGTAACTTTCCTTTTCATTTCCAGGTATAGAGTTATAGGTACTTTAAATTGTTCCTTATTGATGTCATGTAGCGTTAATTGAAAGAAAAGATTGAAAATCTTTCGTTCAAACGCAAACACGAATTTCGAATCACGCTACGCACAGGGGAAATATAATATCAAATCATTGCGTACTCCTATTAATTGGATGAATATTGAGACTTAACCATATTTCTTGTAGTTTTAATGATTACTGAAAACAATTCATTTTATATTTTAGTTTCTATGTGTGTGTTTGACGAAAGATGAAAAGAGAGAGGGAGAACGAAAGATGACTTAGCTTGCCTTTTATTGGGATTGTCCAAAGAATCTCTGCACTTCCCTACGCTCCCCATAGACTTCGGTCACTTTGCTATGGTTGATAAAATCCCGACAAAGATGGGCAACTTGACCAATTTGATCTTAGTCAACTTCCAAGTATTAAGCATGAAAGCGGTCATGATCTCTGGACAAATACAATCTCAATAACCAATAGAAGAAAAATATTATAGAAAACAATCATGTATTTCCGATTGGCCTAGATTTAAACATTAATGTATTCGTTCCATGTCAAACTTTTGTATAGGTCGTTCGAAAAGAATATAGGGTCGTAAGAAAAATTTTGAATCTTAAATCATGCGTATAACGCGAAAGATAGGGGGCTATACAGAATTTAGAAAAAATCGTTGCATATTCAAGAATTCTACCCTCTTATATAAAATAAATTGTTGTCTACGAAGCTATCCAAACTTCAATTTTTAAGTTTTAGAAATTCAGAGAGAATAAGTTTCAATGAAACGGAAATTTGCTTACGCTAGGTAACAAACACGCTATTGAACGCTACACACATGCAGGGATTTAATAGCAGAGTGCAGTATGGGAAGAGCGCACAATATGTTCAGTATTGACTAGATTGATGCTGGAGGGTAATTTATAAAGATATGAAGAAAGCTTATCCCTTGCTCGCATTGCCAAACAGTTGGTGGTCAATCATTATAGTAATTTTGTTGTTCCGTAAAATAAAACTAATAGAAGAAAAATTTTATTTAATTTTCTTTTTTTTCCTTTTTTTTTTGTCTCAGTGTTAGTTTTTATGACAATATTAAATTAAGGTATCAAGCTTTATTTCTCATAAATCAACATCCAGCAGGTCAGGAAATCTTCCTCCTTAGTCAAGTGAACGTACGACGACTAGTTAATATTAAGTTGGCAATCGGGATGTCCGACTATGTTCTAATAAATCTTGTGTTTTACGTTTATCATTTTGGTTCATTTATAATAAAATGCGAGAGGTATTCAGTAAATACAAGTTTACACAAAAATGACTCTGGGTGAAATCCCGAAATGGCCACTATTTTTTCCTTTACCTATTCAAAAGAATAGGAATAAATGATCTGGGAGCGAAAAGGCGTTTGTCCCTTTGACTAACGATCTACGGAAGAATATAAGAATTGAAGTACTTTTTAAACGGGATCTATAGTTGGCTTTTGTCTTTTGTGGCAAATATCTGCAAAAGAATCCAAGTTATCGACCACAATTTGGGTTATAGCCATATATAGACAAGGAGCAATGTTTGTTGAAAAAGGTGGAACAGATAACACATACGGTTTTTCAATATCAGATCGAGTGACCTCATGAGATATTAACTTCAAAGACCTGTTTGAAAATTGCGGTTGTTCTTAGTTTAATACTCGCTTGAAAGTCCAACCTACTTACTGATTGCTCGCATGTTGCAGTCGCTTTTCTTTTAATGCTCAACTCATTCACTTCAGTTATTATTAGCAGCTCTCCGTGACGATTTCGCATACTAATCTCAACTGATGCTCCTAAAAGGGTTTGCCCCTGGATAGTTGGTTATTAGTGACGACGTTAATGATTCGTAAAGTATGCACCAGCTTTTGTTCATGAGTCTAAATTAACTTTTCTCGCAAATGGACTACTTGCACAAATTTGGATGTGTAAGAGTTTAAGTTTAGCGATGATCGATTAAGCAGGAACGAGATAAGTTACTGTGTGCTCTGTACTATGTACTGTGTAGTGTGTTACTTGGTAAAATATCGATAGCGTTCGAAAGTTAGAATTTGTACCGCGTATGATTAAGAAATGCTGTTTAGATAGTCTACAGCCCACGAAAGAAATGCCAAGCAATAGTTCAAACAGTGAATAGAAGACAGAAAGTACAGAGAATATTTTATTGATCGAGAAGATTATGACGAATGCTTCTTGTGAGCGAAATGTGTCTTTACTGATTACTGATTATGCTTTTACATGTCCATGATTGTGATATGTGGCAAGCATTATTCCACAATAAACAAAAAGAGGGCTAGATTACAGAAAATGAAAACGTTTCCCTTCACGATATCTGGTCAATGCATCTGCCTAGAACGAGATTGGCACCGAAAAAATTATAGATAAAGGCTTACAAGTAAGAATACGAACAGCTGAGTCGTTCTTATAAACACTTATCATATTTGGAGCCGTCCGATTTAATTGTTTTCTTACATCGGAAGAATATCGTAAATGTACGAAGCGCCACTTGCATTTCTGATACTGGAAAAACCCTCGTATACGTACTTACGTCGAGTTCAAAAAAGCTTTCTGCTGCCTTCCACTACCTAAGCAACAATTTTCATAATATTCTCATACACAAAATTTTGATTTAAATTTTGTCACAAATATTTTTCAGGATTATTGCAACCATGAAGAGAGAGAAGTGTATTGAGTATCTTAGATTCTTCCAAAATAGGAAGGAGCTTTTTTAATTGGGCGTTTTGAATAAGAAAAACAGCATAGTTTAACTTATTAAATAATTTGTTTAATTAATTACATATCATGCTTAAGATCAAAAGGATTTGTAACGTTATGCGAAGAGTGATTTAGAGCTACGCTGCAAAATCCTCTGCCTAATATATTTACACATATGAGATGATAAATTCACCCTATTTATTGTTTCATCCACTTTCTTATGCTTGTGATACTAATGACGATACGTGTTGGTGTTCAAAGACTCATGTAACTGTAACAAATCCTTTTAATCATAATTCATTAGTTTTCTATATTTAAATATTTTAATTTATGTAAAGTTGTATAACCCTGGGTGTGGTGACTGCTTTAGGTCCAGCAGCAAGAAATTCGTAAAGGGTTATTGACATGCACAACGGCATATGTATATACATTATGTAAATTTGTCTATCTTATACTTGAATGCCCAATAGAAGGGGTCGATTAAGTTGTTTCAAATTTTCTAATGACCAGCGCCAGATTTAGTGCAAGTCAGTTGCTTATAAAAATAATATTTCCTCACAGGCTTAGGTGTAGGAAGCAGTACAGCTTGCGGAAATTATAGAAAAATTGTTTAAAGACAAAAAATATTGTAAATTTATTTGCTTGCATACGTAATAAACGAACACTACATTACGAACTGTTAAATAAATGGCAGATAGTACAAAGGCGCGCCATCACCGGAAACAATTTGAATTAAACCGAACAGCTACGTTTAACTCACTTTTGTTTTTTCCTCATACATTAAACTGTAAACCGGAAAGAGTGGGTTTCGGAGTTGACCTCTGGCGAATAAAAGAAGAAAGGAATTGTTGCCTCGTACCATGCCGAATGGGACGATCTATCAGATAGATGTTTCTATGGTTTATTGTGAGCGCCTGCTAATAAATGCGGCTAAATCTAACGTATCTAATGGTACAAAGCTCCGTGGGAAGTAGAATAATCGCCATCATTTGGAGGGATTCACTGATCGTGAATTACCAGAATGAGTGGAAGTGTATGGGTCATCCGATTCCTTCTCGGAAATTTATCTTAAATATCTAAAGTCCCTGCGATTTTGCGAACACAGCAATCAAGGCGAAAACTTCCCGGGTCCTTGCGATAACGCGAAATACCTAAAGATTATTTTGCAAGCCGTTAAATACTGCGTTACGTAATATCTAGCTTGTAGCAGTTGAATTTTTTATAACCCTTCTTCTCCACAAACACACACACAAACATGTATATACACATATATATTTTTTTTAATGCACGAAGCGAAAATAGCGACAGCACTATGCTGTCACCCCAACTTATGCTTCCGACGCGCGCCATAGTAACATGACTATTGAGAGAAGTAGTTCCCTTTGTAATGAAAAGGAAATTTTGGCCTCCTTTGGGAGCCCCGCTATGAACAATCTGCAAATATTTGACAACAACGTAGGAACGTCCTACGAACTCTCACAGATCTGAAATACGATTTCCGAATTACAGCTTTCTGGTCAGTCGCGTATCAAAATGGTATTCGGTATGATCTGGCGTCGTGCATACTGCTCTGTGGAAATCATAATTGACTAACTTAACAATTAAAAAAAAGAAAATTATTACTAGTTTTTCTATAAGAAACTTTGAAAAAATAACTGTTGCAAACGCACTTAGCATCCAAGTTATGCTTCGCGCTTTATTCTACATTATTACTAACATTATTTCGCAGATTATTAGCGAAATGATACAAGAGTTCCCTGAAGTGTAATGAAATGTTAACTATTTTGAAATCTGTTTGTTTGAATCAAAAGTGCATAGTTTATTTTTATTATTAGGCGATGAAGGTTTTGTTTGTTTTTGTATTCAAAATTTTTTATGTGGTCCTAGGATGCAAGAAACATTCGCACAGATTAAGCAGTTAAGAATACACTTTGACCTGATTTGGTTCCGGTTGTACAACGTTCGTCAATCTACTTTTTTTATGTCAAATCAACGATTTTTCCGGCCTTTTCACTTTTTTATTCCTTTCAAAAGACATCTCGAGTAGCGCAGTTGAGACTGCAATCCAAAACATATATACCGGTTTTAAACTGTGGCAGAATTACAAGCTGTTACTGCGTTAATGCGAAATACATCTATTGATGGCGGAAGAGGGAAAACATCAGCTCAGCCGATAGCTGAAGTAAATCACTCGAATATCTCAGTGATAGAAATGCTTATGACGCAAAAAACTAAACGAACCAGAATATCATACCGTTTAAATTATATATCAGCGCAAAAGCCGAAACATCATTATTGCATAAAACACTTTGGAATCGAACTCAAATAATATAATCGCCATAAAAGCTCTACGAAATGAACTCGTCCCTGGGAAACATTTAGATGTGTGATTATTCACGATTTATTGGTAACACGATCATCGGATGGTCGATTATAATTAATGCACGAATAGAAGCACCTGATAAGACTCAAACCAACCTCTCGTACAGAGAACATAAGTTTTAATGTAACTGAAGTTGGGTTAACACGCTTGAACTAACGTACGACCAGAGCAGCCCAGTCAAAGTTACGTCATCCGGCGAACAGATCAATATAAAAACAATACAAAGCAACAGACCATCTGTAAATGTAGTGGTTAATGTGTGCAACAATAATTGCCACTTGAGATGTCAAAGTGAACTTATCTGGCTGCAACACATTACTTCACAACATATCACTATATGAATTAATAAACTGTTGCTGAAGCACCTGAATTAACCCAAGCCAAAAAAAAAAAAAAACTGTGCTTAAAATGCCGGAAATAAAAACTCATGTTAACATGTTAAGTCACTCGGTGCAAAAGTATGTTTACTCATTCCATAGCTTAGAAGTGCGACAGTGTTTTGACAGTTTATACATGACCAGCCAACTGAAGGATAACCCTATCTTATTGTTCAAAAAAAAAATACTATAATCAACCTCAAAACTGAATAATCGTTTACAAATATTATGTTCGAAGTGAACTCAAGTTTTAAACTTGATCAATGAATATAATATAAATGTAACGGATACATGTTACATTTTTACATCAAACATTTTTTTTCAATAATTGAACACAATCACAGCTTGAAGAGTATGTAAGTAATCCAATAGATGTCAACGATGAAGCTGTCACACCATGAAACGCTACGAATAATGAAGAAAATAAAAAATTGAAAATGAAATAAAAAGGTTTCACCATCAGCTCACAGTATCTGAATCATTTCACTAAATGGACACATGTCCATTTGCCTACACAAACATATGCACACAGAACGTGCTTGTTTATATATTCCAAATAATGCGGCTATGTTCAATCACAGGATATTGCACGTTGTGTATGTAGTAAGGAATAGAATTCGGAGTCTCACTTTCTTCACCGAATTATGTGGAAAGTTATTCACTTTCTTATGCTGGGGTTAGCTCGTCGGCCTCTCTCTGATTATGTTACTCACGCCCATTTAAATATTTTTCATTTCATTTTAGGGTGGTCCGACGGCAAACAGACGGTACACTTATATTTTTTAAAATCAACCTCTAGACGCTTATTAACTAGAACGATGTGGTCTTTTAAGTATTCAAATTTTTCATATATTTTATAAACTTATATACTTATGCGAGCTTATAGTCTAGCTGTCTTCCACACCTAGCACAAGTATTACATAATAAAAAATTTAGCAAAACGCTCTCTTCGGGACTTGCTTTTGGCATACGTGGCTCCCTTTATTTAATCCAACTTGCAGACATTAACCGGTATTAATTCGATATATTCACGCCATGTCTTGCCCGCTTCGGCCTTAATCGAAGAAGAATATATATCCGCTTGACTAGCCAAGTAGGTACAATCGCGACCACAAAGTTTGTGTTCGTGAGTTCAAATCTCAGTACGATAGAGTTTACTTTGGCCGTGGCTATCGTTAGTGCTCGATCGGTATCGATTGAGCTCACGTACACTATCCGTCGCCACCGCCTGCATATTTCTTTCTTGTTTTCTCTTAGCCCCGGCCTTTTCTGATCGTTTTCGCATTACGCGAATGGGGGATATCCTCTGAGTGATTGGTCACATAAAAGAAGAAAAATGAAAACTACATTTCTCTACTTCATTTCATGCTAATCGGTATTGCCAATCAGCTGTAATTACAACCGAAGTCAGCTGATAGGACTTTGAATGCGACCCATTGCCCTTTTATTACCACATCTTGATAATAGGCTTACAATACGTGAATATTCACGTAAAACTTTATAATCTTAGTGTGGACCAAAACGAGCCAGCAACTTCGATCCTCGTTATATATGTCTTGTGGAAATTTTTTAACAATTTTTGATTGGCATTACATAAGGATATTTGAGCATATTTGTAATATGTTAAAATAATAGTCTCTCTAAGAATTGTGTTAGAGTCGAACCCTTATTAAACAATATCCTTTAAGAGAGTACTGGCCATGGTTATGAAATACATAATCTCAAGCTCCAAGCCATTTATGTTTCACATTAACATCTACTTATGAGTTTATCCCCAACAAATACCTAAACTGGCAAAGTGCACAGAGAGAGTATAGAAAAACTTTCTTTAATTCTGGACATAATCTCCAATTAGCGCAATACATTTTTCTCAGCAATGTTCAGTTGTTTTAAAACTTTCTTTATAATAAGAAACGTTGAACTCCTCACCTCCCGACCCTTACAGGCGACTAATTGACACAATACGCTATGTTCGCAATGTTTGTTTCCCTGCATCAACTCTTGATTGTTGGTGAGAATTTCAACACCAATATATATTCCAAGTTCAGTTCGAATTTTAACTTTTTGGCGATATTTTGAGTTGTTGCGGTATCTTGATGAATCGCATTTCCTTTTTCGTCACACGTGCCAGTCTTTTTTTTCTTTTTCTTTTTCTTTTTTTTTTTTTTTTTTGTTATTATTATTAGTTTCATCAAGCAAATGCTGCAGTTAGTTCGTCTTATGCTCGGCTTTCTTAAACACGATCAATGAAAATTGCTCCACACGTATCTCCAGAAAAACTTATTTGTCTTCTTCTCTTCTCGAATCGATTTTCTTGCTTCAGTTATATTGTCTCGGATTTTCCTTCGTCCCAAGTATAAGATGATTAATACGTATTTAATGGTTCTGATGCAAAACTCATCTTTATTGAAATGTTGTGAAATGTCATCGAAAAATCGATTGAATTATCCTCACGATGCAGTTCTTGGTTTATTTTTTCTTATCGTGTCTGCTAACTCGTATACTGTCAGTTGATTGACCCTTCAATTTATCGACCACCTTCACATTCATCTTAGGATACTTTATTGCTGTAAACGAAAGTCGGGCTCCCCCACAATAGCATTTTGTCCGGCTTTGGATTGAGACCATGAAAATGAATGAAATTCATTGAGAACGTTAACTGTTTCGATTATAAAAATTTTTTTAAAAAATCAACCGCAATCAACACTTCAGATACGACACTTCGATGACTCGTTTCATATGAGAGGCGTGCTTGACTTATTAATTGACTTCTTAATATCATTGCTGACAAGAATTAACTCTTTTGTCATGTGAAAACGAAAAACTACTTTAAACACGATATGCCTTTAAAAACCGAACAGAAAAGGAAAAAGTATGTTGTCTTTGTAAATTTGAATAATGAATAGTGGGATAGAAGAATTTCTCCATTCGAGCAGCTAGTGTATCGACAAGCCCATGTACTTACTGGCTTAGTAAAGTCTTTAAGAAGTTCTTGAACTGAAAATAAATAATTTGGTATCACAGTATTAGACATCCTTCAACTGGTAAGGGTACTCCTCCAACGCCTCCAACGCAAGCCATCGTGAATTGAAAAAGGATTCACGAAGGCGAACCCCCACTTTCCGTTTTCTTTAAATAAAATTATTTTCGAAAAACGATTGATAATAATTTGAGTTTAGTAGTCTCACAAGTTGATTTTGAATAATAAAAATTTTAGATCGATCCCGATTCGCACATCTATATATGAATACGATCAGTTACATGAATTAAGAAGATTTCGTTTTCTACTTACTAATACTTGTACTGATTGTATATGAAGCAATTTTTCAAACTTTGTTTTTCTCAACCGCGTAACGGAGTTTTTCGATCTGTGCACCGAAAGTGTGAATGTGATTTCAATGATTTCGTCAGGTGATTTCATTTGGAATCGTTGCCGTTTACATTTTATTGAAAAGCATTTAGCGACTGATATAGGATTTTCTTGTTGTATAGTGAAAAATTAAAGAAAAATTTTGAAATTGAAAGAAAAGAAATAAATAAAAAATGGTTTTATGAGGAATTCAAACAACTTATGCTTTTGCTTTATATATCGTGTTCACTTTAACTTTTTTGCCTCCTTCTCTATCGCTTGCTGCGGGCCTTTTATACTCGAAATGTTTTCTTGACCCAGCAACTATGTTGATTTATCGGTCACTAATTGGCCACAGAGAGTTTACGATTTTTTTTCCTGGCTTCAGTTGAACATTTGATTATTCGCGTAATTTTATCTCAAATCACAGAGAGGTGGAAATATCATAATAATGAAACCGTTTGTTACAGATCCGAGTTGGTAGTAAGTCCGAAAGCCGTTGCTAACGCCAGTTTGAAATTTCGGGTGTTCGCCCTGCACCTGTCTATACGTTTGTCTGCGCAACTGTGTAATATTTGTGGTAAACATTCTTCGGTTAGCGAAAATGAAGACATCGCCTACAAATTTCTAAAAGAATTTGGAAGTGGCCTACACTTTTTAAAGGACATGCCTGCAACGCCTGTACACCTATGCGACAAAGACTTTTATTTTCAAAATAGAAATAATCAGCCGCGCCCACTCCATGTTATAGAGGATGAAAATTTACTTCTTCTTTTAGTTCTTCTGTCTCTCTTATCCTAAGATAACGGTGAGGAGTATAAAAGGTTCGGTCACTTGTTAATTTTGATTACACAGTTTCAACGAACCAATAAATTAATAAAGACTTCACTCATTGTGCAGCATTGCGAGTGCATCTCTGCACCATTAAAAATATTCATTCATTCACTATTCAGTTGTGATTATCAGCTTGATTCTTAAGAACGTTTCGCATTATTTTCTCCCGGGTAGGTAACATATGAAATAAGTATCTCACTTATGGCAGAAATAAACGTATATTTCATATTTACGCCATAACTAAATAATTAAATCGACATTAGTCCCTAAAGTATTTCTGAAACTTTAATATTAAACGGGAAATTTTTTCCAAAGCTTTCCTCGATAATTTCTTCAACAATTTGAAGGCAATTATCACAATAATTGCTATTGTTTCTTATAGTATTAGATTACGTTTCCAATATACGTTTGTATGGCGTGGTGTGTAAAGAACATTTTCTAACGTAATAAATAACGCTTAACAGATTGTTATAGAAAAGTGACCAGCTATAGCAGAACGTTGATGGCCATTAGAATGAATTGTTGCATTCTATCTTATTATGACGCTTTGCTAAAATCGTTTGTAGTCATAAGTTACTGCGTACGCGCAGAGAAGATGGTCATGCCAACATTGCTTAAATTGCAAATCATCTTATAGAACTTGATATAAACCTATTAGCTGTTGCTGTTATTGTTACTGCCATTTTTGCTCTTGCATAGTTGCTATATAAGGCAATCTCAGCATATTATTGTCAATTGATGTCCATGATGTTGTAAGTGTACCATGAGTAGAATGCTCAACACAAGACAACACATACTGGCAGTGAATGAACAGAAACTTAGCGTTTAACCACTTGAACACATGGTGCCAAACTTGCTAAAGCTACTAAAGTATGTAACTAAAAAACTAAATAAAAAATGAACAAAAATACATAAATACATAAATAAATATGAAAAGATGAACGAGGGAAAGGCGGAAAGCTCGCAAATTTGTTAAACTCACATTGCAATTGAAAAAGTTCTGTAAAAAACATGATGCGCATTATTTACATTGTGTGCTGCTTTGTGTTAGGTTTTCCACAGTAATCTTTACCTACACATATCCTTGGGAATGTTAAATGGGTAAAAGAGAGAGAGAGTGAAGAGAAAATTCAAAATAAAATTTATGCATTCATAAATCAAGAATATATTGTCACTTCCGGTTTACTCCTTTCTGGTCAATCGATAGCAATTCCTTTGTTAACTTGCGAATATATTCATCTGTGGTCTTGCTTTAGCGCGATTACAAAATGCTTCAATATCTTGCTTTTTAGAAATTCAATAGAAAAAAATAGGAACACTATAGTGGGACACGGGCCAACATTATATACCCTACTCCAGCCTCCCTTTAATCATATAACGACTTTCGAATATCAACCGTTATATGGGAGGTGGTCGAAGAAAAGTCCGGTTCGAGGCATTTTCCTTCGGAAAAAACATGCCGATGAACCAAATTTCATCAAAAATTCAGTTCTGTAGATCGAACGCAAGGACACGGTAGAGACAGGCGGATAAACAAGGTTAGATCGATTCAGAAAGTTATTGTGAAGAAATCGGTATAATAAAAGGTGGATCTACATCAAGTCTTCTGGGTGTTGCGTATGTCCGCTTAAATTTAGTGCACCATTGCACCACAAGTTGCATAAACGAAATTGTAAATAAATACAGTTAAGTTTATGCATTTCGTAGAGCAGCAGTAACCCTCGAAGTTGAAATTTCAGTAAGTTATGTTAGCAGTGCATAGCGCGTTATGAATTATTTCCATCGCACGAACCCATCGTTAGAACACGCTACCAACAAGTGTCGCAGTTGTAGTAAAAACAGGGCGCACTACCACTGCAGAAGACATTGTTCTCTTGCCTAACACTGGCTTTAATTTACCACTTATTGTTGATGTTACGACGATGACCAGAAGGTGAAAGATCGTTTGTGGCCAATTTCGACATTAGTGACACGTCGTCGTTGTGTTTCCATTGCAAACGCGGCGTCCATATGGAAAACTGCTTGCCCGTGGCCAAACTTGCATGCTAAGTACTGAGTACACTCAGTTTCAATATCTTTGGAATGTCGGTTATATCTTGCAAATTCGCTTTTCAATTATCGAAAATAATTTTCGGAGTTCTCATATATATTTTGTGGTTCCGAATTTCAATGCTTAAGAAGGGCACAATCTGTCCGTATACAAGCAACAACACTTGTGAGTAAAAAGGCAATAGTGTAGTGACAAGACAAGATCAAGCGAAGGTGACGGGAAGACCAAACAACAGAAGATACTTCGTCGAGCACATACTTACTCACATACGTACTTACTTAATACATATCTGTAGCGGTCAATTTAACTTTTCATTTTCGATTTTCAAGCTTCAAAAAACTGCTTAACTTAACTAAAGAGTCTTCGATTGCGTTAAATGCTCACCCATTTTTAAGAGACTTACAAACGGCGAAAGAATGACAGCCCTATGGCCCTATCGACCATAAATGACATTTTTAACCTGATAGAGTTAATTGAATTGCCATATTAATGATCCTACGAACTTAAGCATATACGTAAAGAATTGGAAAAACCACTAACTACACATAAGTACTATCCTGCCATTGATTCAAATGATGATAATTCAGTCAATAATTTTACTGCAAATAAAAATCATCTTTTCAACTTGCAACGTCTGCTTACTTAGATGCACGGGGTTTTGGGTTTTCTCTCTGCTCTTTACGGAAAGCGTAATGTTATCTATAATAACGGAATTGCGTTAATCAAGATTTCTTTTCATAATTCTCCGCTCACATAGTAGCGCCATTTATAAAGAGAATTATGACAAGAGAACAACTAAAGTCCAAAGTTCGTCCGTACACCAAAAGAGTGGGTTTTGCATAGGGAAACTCTGCATACTCTGCGTTCCGAGGACAAGCAATAAGACTGACAAGAGAGATAAAGGTCACGTAGTCGGGAACAAAATCGCGATGTAGTCAAGCGAGCCAAGGTGCATCGTCTGCTTATTAGAAAAATATTGTGATAACTACGCAATATTTTGGGTAACTTTGACTGAACAAATGAAAACGTTCAGAAACAGAAGACAGAAGAAGAAGAAGAAAAAAAAAAACACTCAAGCCATTATACATAAAAAAGCTTTCAAAAAAAAAAAAGCTCTAAGAAACGTTCTAAAGTACAATGAATATGTTAAAATTTTATTTTATATGAAGGCTTAAAAAAGCAAAGGACACGTAACCGAGAAAAGTTTATAAATATAACAAGATAAAAAAAAAAAAAAAATAGATAAATAAATTAATATGTTAAGACTCAATATAAAAGGGAAAGTAATATATAACGATAAGAACGAAAAATAGAGAGACATGTGGTATATAGCTTTTTATTTAATAGGCTAGACTTAAGATAAACCTATTGTTTAAAGAAAAAAAAAAAAAAAGAGAAGATAAGGAAATATGGAAAAAAATAGAAATAAAAAAGACTACGACATACCTACCTTTTCTTTTGGTAAAATAAAAGCGCTAATTATACGAACAACAATAAAAAAGGGGAAGACGAAGGGAATGGTTAGAAACTAATCATCAACATGATCATCTACAGCCTGGTTAACTGCTGTGCAGGTGCCAAATATATAACGCCGTTTTTTCAACCGGACTACGGAAGTAAAACATGGTGCTGTCTGAAGGGGTTGGGGGATTTGAAGGTATTTTTCTGCACGCGAACAAGGTGATCATGGCCGTTGTTTAAATTAAAGGTATGGGTTAGCAAAGGTGTGTTGATTAAGTGATTGTGTATGTGTGTGTGTGTGTGTGTGTGTGTGTGTGTGTGTGTGGATGCAATAATAGACAATGACATTACGCATCGGCAAAACAAATTTCCGAGAGAGGGAAAAACCAAATGCAAATTGGTGACGCGTTACACAGCCATCGGCCGACAAAAAAGACTAGTGGAAAAGCGGATTAACGGATTAAAAATGTCGCCACCAACTTTGGTTATAATAATATGTTTGGAAAAGTGTATATGAAGAGAATGTTTGTGGAAGACAAGGCCAGTCGAAGAACAAAATTTGAGTCGAGGAGCCGAGAATATTGCCAAATAGATTGTAAATAATTCTTCCCTTAAGGAAATTGATTGTAAATAAAAGAATCTTGAAGTGGAGAACATTCGCGATCTACTGATACGAACCGTATCAAGAAAGGAGTATCCTACCAATACTATAGTCATAACTGAAACATACAAATCATTTTTTAAAACATATTTTTATTAAATTATTTATTTTTTGTATTTACATTTCCTTTTCGAGATTGGCTCAGGCCGCTTTTCAATTGTGTGCATATATGCGGGCAAATCACATCCTTTTTTTAATCAATTAAGTAATGCATCTTTTCTCTATATTTGCAACTGTGACAACTTCACAAAAAAATGAACATTGATTCACTTTGATAGAAACAAGTACACACCAGATGTCGGCAATTAAGGGGTTAATATTAGACAACAATTATTAATGATATATCCCAAACATGGATATGAAATATCCACTCACGGGCTTCTGCGTCACTTTTAAAACCATTGTCTCTTTTCTTTTCCGTTTTATTATTGTATAGCAAGATCCAAAAAATATATAGAAAGTAATTCATATTCTCATACGTAATGCGCGAGAGAGAAATGAAATGCTCGTCTTCATTTGAAAGTATCATCATTTCCCTCTCCGCGTCATTAATAAGTAAACGTAAGATTTTTTTGACATATTTTTTGGTGAAACGGTATTTTTTGCTTCGTCATTTGGAGTCGATTTCTTGGCAATTTTGGTATAGTGTTCAGCATAATGTTCGTTATAATGTTTGTTATGCATTGTTCTGTCTTTTCCAAGGTAGTGGACGGTCCGATTCCATGCGCATTCCAAAAAAAAAAAAAAAAAAAACAGAGACCATAAACTTGCCGGCCGATTGCCGTGCTTTTTACCGTTGTAACTTCCATGCGATTCTTTCCACCCAGCTGGCTATCGATGCGATTCAGCAATGTAGCGGTGGAACCATGCTTCATCAAATGTCTCTTTGCGGTTAAAAAGGCTTACGAATCAGTAAAACCTCGATGGTTTTAATGCACGGCAAATTGTGAATCCGCAGGCCTTTGATATCTTTTGAGATGTCAGCTATATCTTGCAACTTGCACTCTTCTAATACTATGATTAGCTTTTAGCATTTTTTCAATTTTTCCTGATGGAATAATTATTTCTCTTGGGCGTCTATTATCTCCACTGTCACTGGTGTTCATATGAGCTAAAACATTTTCAAAGCTAATGCAAAGTTTGTACATCATTTTTTCCCATCAAAAAGCAATGTTACGTGTTAATGAATGCACACTAAATTCGAGTCTTTTCATTGCTTCGAAAAGCACAAGGGTACAGATGCTTAAATTGCTGAAGTAACTCATAAGTATTTTTATTGTTATTATTAATTTTGCCAGAGAAATAAATTCTAAGATTAAAGTCTTAAAGCACTTGCATCGAAGGCTATCGGCTTTTATTAAAAACTCTACCGCACTTGAGATTCGAACCCACGACCATTGAGTTGCTAGTTGAGATTCCTCGCCTTCGGCCACTCAGGCGGATAACTCATAAGTAAAAGATCAAAAAGACGTGAAATTGCTCAATTTACTCAAATTTCTGGACAATTATTTCTTTTTTTTGGTTTTTAAAAACCAATAAGCTATCACTTATTATATGCTACCTTTTTTCATTTAACTTTAGTGCGAAAAGTTTTGATTTTATCAATATTGAAAAGCGAAAAAGCAAAATCCCTTTCCTTTTACATGTAGTGAAAATGTTGGGTTTTAACTCTATGGGCGACCTGTCAAATAATTGCAGAGTATACCTGTTTTGTAAAACAGTACCGATCGGTAGAATATATACGTAGTTGTTGGAATCTTTAAGACCTTGTAATCAATCGCCTCTCCATCCATTCATTTGCCGTAAATGTATAACACAATATAAACTGTGCTGGGATAATCTGAAGGTAATTTGTATATCTATATTTTTTCGATGGTTGTGATTACTTACACAATCAAATGAAATTGTTTTTGAAAAGTTTTACTAGATCGTGTCGTTAAACGTAAAGAAACGTCGCCATAATTAACTTGTATTCTTAGGAAAAAGCGTCATTTACAAAAAACAACAACAACAAATTAAAAAGTTATATTCGGCTTGGGCCGGATCTCGTATATCCAGCGCGATTAAAATCTTTAGCGTCTAATGCTTTTATTTTTGGTTATGAAAAAGTAAATGGGATAAAATTTTTTGTTCAACATTATGCTTTACGGCGGACGTCTGCTCTGACCAATAGCAACCTGCGTGCAGAGACTCCAATAGTTTCCGCGAAATTTGAATGCGTTATTTTAGTTTTTGCGCCCAGGAGAGTGTAAATAACACACACGACACAAACACACATCGGTCCAAAATTTCGTGCGGATCAAGGGTATATATATTTTTCAGGGTCTCTGACGTTTCTTCTTGGGTGTTGCAAATATTTTCACAATATGAATAAACCGGAGTTCTTCGTTGGTGGGTATAAAAAAAGACGTCCATATTTTTCTGCTCTATGTAATGGTAACTTCATGCAATTTCCTTACCCTCAGATGGAGAACAGTGAAATTGATAAATGAAGATGAATTGATAGCAAGAGATCGTCCATAAACGCGTAGTAGAGATCGGGACTTTATATTTAATTGAGAGGAAAAAGAAAGTTTCAAACTTCAAAACTTTAAAACGTCAGGCATTTGCCAGCATTTTGCTCAAATTTTTAATATCTTAACATTCACAATTTTTTTTTCTTTCCATATTCTTCGTTGTCATGCTTTTTAAGATGTTTTGGAAGATTTTTAGTGATAAAATTCGTTAGATTTTCTCAATGCAATTTTCTAATATAGGTGAAAAAATGTGACCGATATCGTGCAACGGATTTTTCTTCGATAAGCCTCGATTTTGCGTAAATTGTTATTATTACATTTGTTGTCACCTCTCCGAAGGAAAAAGCTTCAACGATGTCTACGACGATTAATTTGCGTAATGCGATACGTCTCTAGTGTGCTGCATCGATATATTAAAAAGCACATTTACTGTCCATCTATACTAATGGGTGATATAAAAGTTCTTTGCGGATAATCAGGTCGGTGTTGCTCAAACGAACATGTGCTTAAAAGGTGACATTTCAACTTTTTTTCAACATTTTTAGTGCAAATAGTTTTCCAATTCATTGCTGGTGTAAAACGTTATATTGATTTGAAATTTAGTGAAATAGCTAAAGAAATACACTATGTGAAGCTTTTTGACTGTAGAACGGTAACAACGATGTAAAAAAAAAAAAAAATTGCACAGTGTACGATGAGAATGGTCTCTGTGATCCAAGGACTTAGGAGTGATTTGCTCGAATCCGTTTTGTAAAGTTCGATGTCAAAGATGCACCTCGCTCTGGTCGGCTAGTCACTGGAAAAGTCGATCAAATTTTAGAACTGGTGGAGCAAGACCGATCGGCACTAAACATCAACCACGTAGTAGTTGGGAATCATTTGAAAAGAGCAAGAATAAGAGAAGAAGAAATCCCAAATCAAGGTCATTCCAACCAATTGATTTTCCCAAATAATAATATCCCTAGAGAGGGAAAACCGAAGTGCACAGTCGCGGCGCGTCATGCAGCTGCCGGCCGAGGAAAACGATTAGGGGAAAAGCAGGTTAACGGATTAAAAATGAAGCCACGAACTTAGGTAATAGTAATAAGCTTGCAAGAATATTTGCAAAAGGCAGAGTCAGTCGGACAAGAACATTTGAATCGGTAAAGAATATTAGAGTTGAGAAGTCGAGTGTATTGCCAAAGCAAAATGCAAATAATCCTACCCTTAAACAAATTGATTGTAAATAAAAGAGTCTTGTAGTGAAAACGTGCAAGTGTATTTCTCTTAGAAAAAATGTCCACGATCTAGTGATACGAACCGTATCTGAGAAAAGCGAACTTCGTAACAATACGATTGTTATTGTCGATTATGGTCTCTTTCCATTTATGCGGTAAAGTTATTACTTAATCCCTGCAGAATACCTGGAATTAATGGGCAAAAGTTACCTGATTTTTCCAGGCATTTTTAAAGTCAGCTTTATCCAAACAAAAGAGTTTTGCAGAGACCGACGCAGTAAATAAGTTTTCATTTATACGAGTTTTTACAATTGTGTACGGCGTGCCGTTGTCATGATGGAAGCCGACACCCATTTAATTGATTGATTCTGGTCGATTTTCGTATCCTTTTTGTTAGCTCAATGCGATCTTATTCATTGCTGACACTATGTACGATTTCCCTTCTTTCCACCACGTACCGAACGCAACCTGGATTTGAAGACGATCGTTGTCATATGTCTTTTTGCGATAATGAGCCATTTGGAGCGACGTTCTTGTGTCGTACAAATTTTATATCGCCAGCAATGATTTACTTCAAAAATAAGTCAACGTTGTTGTGTTATTGATGGCAATACGTCTAATCAAATTTTTAATGGCATTCCATGCGATACCTATCGGACTTCTATATATATGTTAGTTAGCCCTATACAAATGGTTAAGCACTGCGTTAAGACCGATATTTTATTTCTTAACTTGTCTATTTATAGGTTTCTGTTGATTTTTGGGACGGTTTCATTGACTTTTTGAATCATTGGTCGACCAGGATAAGACGCCACTTTGAAATCACAATTTCCAGAATTGAAGTACGCAAATTTCCTACATGTAAAAACATTTGATAAAACACCAAGATCGTAAACGCAGTAAAACTTTTCTTGGGCTTTCGCAAAGTTTTTTAGTTAAATCGCAAAATATAACGAATTTTTCTCAATAATTTTCACATGAATATAAGTTTCGACGCGGACGACGAAATGCAGTCTTCTCCTAACGAGATTCGGGGATTACTCGTAGCACTTCGAACGCGCCTCAGTATAAGGGAATCGGATTAGTTGAGCCCGATATATCATACTAAATAGGGTCTAGTGGAAAATATTTCTCAATAGGTTGTCCCATAATAACAGATTACGGCTGCTAAAAGAGCTCAGCTTTGTACATTCCATTCTAAGCAAAGGGATTCGTCACATCGTAGCATCTATCATATTTGAAATAGAATTAACATACATACTTTGCCGCTTTCTAATCTCCAAGTTCCGTTATTTAATATGCGTATTAAGCGAATAGCTAAGAAAAGGATAATACGCCACTTAGTAGCGGCCGCGGTTTTTAATATACAGAAAGGATTTGGAAGGATATGGAAAGACTCCGCACTTAAATAGAGGGCTGATTTTTACACAAGAGAGCTCTTCGTAGGCCTTCCCTTTTCCCTTTACATCACGTGCTTGTTTTCCATTTCGCTTTCTTTTACATGCAGCATATCACTCAATAATATCCATAGGATTTTATTCATTATAATATTCATTATTGATCTTCTGTCTTTTTTCGAAACAGTGAATGAGTATTACACCATACGCATTAGAAAACGGAGACACCATAACCTTCTCAGACGACTTTTTGGTTGCTTCCTTCGCCAGTTGCTGTTCACTCGACTGACTGCCGATAGTTCATCTCTTGCTTTTCATCCTATTACGTTCAGCATTCATTAAGGTGTCAGCTATCCTCAGCAACTGCATTTTTTGGTCATCTAAAAATATTTTATGCACTTTTTTTATGTTATCTGGAACAAATGCCAAACTCGAGCAACCAGACAATTCAGAATCATCGATGCTTGTACGATCGAGTTTAAAATCAATAGGTCACTTCTCTCCCATTTGTCTTGATGAAGCAGAGTCCAAATAAGCAAGACAAGTCAGTGCTTTGGTTGCCCATTAAAAAGCATTGCTTTGTTGTAACTTGTAAACAAATGTTCGGAATGTCATGAAATTGTGGAAAATTTCGTTTGAAGATTGGTACTATCTCAAACTCATAGTAGAGAGTGGTCTAGGTCATCCTGTGACTTCCTTAAGCGTTGTGTTACATTCGCCAATGTATGCTCATAGACGCCATGTAACTTTGGTAAGCCAATCTGATAATGAATGAAGTTAAGTGGGAAGCTACGTGCACGAATCACGATTATGAACCGGACACATCTGTCATGACCCATTCTAAAATATTTCGATCTTTTCCTATTCTGTGTTCAGCGTATATTTTTTTTCAGTTTAAGTACGAAAGAAACTGTAGCATCCCTGAAATCGAGGCACGAGTGCGCCGCACCCACAAGAATATCACGTTTTTTTACGTTTCAGAATCCCGTCAGGGGACGTTACTAGCAAAAAAATAAAAAAGAAAAAAAAATTAAAGAAAAGAGGAACATGTGTATGCATGCAATGCCTCTAATGCGTTGATATGTCATATACAAGAAAAAAGATTTATTTGTTATATATTATGGTGTTTTGTTTATTAAAAGCTATATTTTTAATAATAAAATAATCAGATTTTATTGACAATTTTGCGAAAATTTTCGTTTGACACTTATTGAAATTTACCTATGAATATATATATACATATGAGTATGCATAAACGCATACATATACATAAATTGCTGTTAATTGTTCAAGCAAAAACAAAAACACAATTGTCAGAGTTTTTGAAAGCATTAATTGGTTTTTAAAATGATACGAAGCCAATCAATCTGGGTTCCCGGATAGCAGAAAACGTGTAGTGGTCGCTCAACCGAGGAATGCAGCAGAATGCTGAAAGCGAAACAATTGGAGAAATGAATGAAATTGGTAGTGACATCAATGAATAATAAAATAGTGATAGAGAGGAGAGATACAGAGAGAGACAGAGAGAGAGAGAGAGAGAGAGAGGGAGAGAGAGAGAGAGAGAGAGAGAGAGAGAGAGAGAGAGAGAGAGAGACAGATAAAGCGAGTCACTCGCTGTTTATGCTGTTTTTTGTTTTTTTTCTTTAAACTTTAAATAGACGGACGTGATGGATTGCGTTATGTTTTTGAATGTTGTTCATGCATAGCTTGTTAATCCTAAAAAAGGAATGATCATTAACTTAAAAGACTTTTTAAACAACGGTCATTAATTTGCTCCAAGATGGAAATTTAATATTGTTTAGTACTCTTTTCTTTTAGCATATGTAAAATGTATCAATATTAAGCTTTCCTTCCTCAGATACGTATATGTACATATTTATATATATATATATGTATAAATATATATATATATTATTTAATATTACAATTGCACTTATTCTGATATGTTGTTATTGTGTTGCATGTGTCGTTGCTGTTGTTTAATAAAACATTGTACCCACTTTGCTAACCAGTTTTGTTCGTTTGCATGTATGCGATATTTTTTCAATTTCAACAAACAATACATTTTAATTTCAGAGATTTAATTAACGCCATCAACATTCAATCTCTTTTATACCCTACATATGCACATTTACTGAACACAGGGACTGATTGAATGTAGTAAATGCAGAAACAATGACAACATCAACAGCAATAATAACAACAACAAATGTATATCAAAGGCTACCTATATGGGGGATTTATAAACGATAAACGACAACACCAGCTATTGATGTTGTTTAAGTCTTGTTTTGTTTAACATGTAATTGAAATTTGATCCTACAGAAAACTGTGATGAAACTAAATCGTTAAGGCTTGAAACAAATAAATATAAAAAGAAAATACAAAAAAAAAAAAAAAAAAAAATTTAACAAAATATTTATATTCACTTCACTACCTTTTATTGACACTAACGAAGAAACTTCATTAACTTCTAAAATTCATGTATGAAGTATTTTCTCTCTTACGAAGGTACAAACAAAAGTATAAAAATTGCATTTGTTTAAGTGAAGATTGCTCAACACTAAAAATAAATCTCTCGAAAAAGTGATGTGAATTGCCCAAAGGTACAATCGTTAACGGGATTTGACGACATTTATTTTTTTTTTTTTTTTTTTAAAATCGCACCGACTGAGATTTTTCTGTTCATTTCGATTTTTCAAAACATTGTTTTTATTTTTAACACAAGTAAAAAAAATATTGACAAACGTGGTTGTATCTGGTTCTCTGCTGCTCTTCTGGAGAATATCAAGGATGTTGATAATGCATGAATAAAACAATAGAATTAAGACACTATTCCTGAAGAAGGTGTTGAGATTGAGTCTGGCACATGTTTGCCGGATTTGCTAACCACAAGACCATAAGGTAGCCAACATAAAATGATGAAACGGTGACCTTCGATCCTTCAAAAAACTGCGATCAGCACCGAGAGGTTCTATGTCTCACATTCCGCTTTTATTCCTGAGTAATGTAATCAATCGTTTATCTTTTTCTTAAAAACGCACCGGACCATTATAGTCGTACACGTCTCAACATTATTGACATAACTGCTTTTCAAAATAAGGCGTTATAAGGGAAGTTGTCGAAAAAGTGGTCCAATCTTAAAAATTTTCGATAGCATTCGTTCTTCCGTTAAAACACAAGGGTTTATCAAATTTTATGAAAATCTCTCAAAAAAGGCGAGTTTTGATACATGAAGAGGCATCAGACGGAGAGACAAATAGACAAGTTTAAGTCGATTCAGAAAGTGAATCTGAATTCATCGGTAAAATAAAAAATGGTTCTGTCTCAAATACTCTTAAGTGTTGTACACATCCGCGCAATCTTAACATACTCTTGTACGACAAGTCGTGTAAGGTACAGTGCTACCAATATTTAAGTGCAAAGTAGGTTTAATAATTTTTTCAAGTTTCAACTTAACTTTTATAAATTAAAAAATATGTATATCTATATATGGGGAGTTTCGCTATTGTGTAGTAAATCTAATATGTTTAGATAGGCCAAGGTTACTACCGTTGAAAGTGAAAATTGGTAACACGGGCAGGAATACCAGTATGTATAGACTACATATTACATTATATTATGTATTAGCTTAGAGATATTAAATATATGCAGTAAATATCAATTAAGGTTTGACGCAGCAGCAGTCAAGCTCAGACATTCCCGACTAAAAGCGTAGCTTTCTAACCACTAGACAATACGGTAACAAATCTTATATCAACAAATTCTTATTAAGTTTTACATTTTGCGATGAACCCAAGATAAAAATTTAGAAAAATAAAGAAGATATATAATTAATACGGTGTTTTGAACTCTCTCTTTGCTACTCACGATTACGAATTGTTGCCGCTTTTTAATGATTCGGCTGTGAACATACGCTATCAAAGAAACAGAATTATGTTCGTTTCGTGTAAATTAAAAATAATAAACAACGTGACCGGGTTTCGAAACCACACTCATCTATATCACACATTCACATTATTTACACACGTAGTCACATTATTTATAAACATCGACGGCATAGGGGGCATCGAATCTTTTTAGCTTCCGGTTTGTCAATTTCTTCAAAATGTTCGTAGTCTCTCCGGGAGTGTAAGATTCGATAATTTTGCCCGTTCTTTTACTGTTACAGCAGCGTCGTAACAAGCCTATCCAAAATATGGGGAAAAGTTATCGATCAAGGTGCCATATATTTGATGTAGAAAAGTTCATTTAAAAAAAAAAAGAAGCTATGGCAAAAAGAGACCGTAAACTTTTTCTGCGATCTATTATTTTCAAGAAATTTAAAGTATTTCGTCTTTATCGTTTCTTCTTTTGTGCTTTGTAGTTAAATTTGATTAAGTTCTTTTAGATTAAGAGGTCATATGTAAGAACAATTATTTCCATGAAAGCGCCGCAGCTGTAGCGAGCCGAAGAATAATAGGAACGGTCCGAACAAAATTAAAATTGTCAACGAAAGGCATAAGTGATGAAAATGACGATATAGGGAGCGATTTTGCTATCTAGAGATAAAACTTACAAACTTAATTTGTAAAAAGTGCAATTAAAGCACGTCTTACTCTTTCATTACTTACACGGCCGATGAGCTAACATGGCCGATGAGCTATCCTGGTTGCTAAACTTTTAATCTACAGCTCTGATATTTTATTAGATTGTGACGCACTTTCATTGTATTGTTTTATTTACTCTTTGTTCGTCTATTTTCGTTGTAGTTTATTGACCTTTAAAGCATTGGTATTTACAACAATAGTAATGACTCCGATTTCTTCGTTTGAGTCTGGTTTTCGGAATGTTACGTAATCTATAACAAATCGAACTTTATGTGTAGGTTCTTCAAATGGCCTGGCTTCGGTCATGGCTTCAAGCAAAGAATAATAAAAATTAAATTAAACGTTCATTCGAAAAATGAAGTTTTATTTAAAAGAAAAAAAATTCAAGAATTCTTCGTTTTAAGATTTTCTTAGATTCTGCTCAATCGGATATCAGTAATATACGTTAGTTGCAGGGTGAGGGGCATATTCATTTTGTCAAAACGTTTGCAAATCCTAGAAGGAAGCATCAGAGTTAGTACAAGGTATACCCATTATTGATCAACATCAAATTCAAATCGCTTTAAGCATGTCCGTCTGTCCGTCTTTGTAATCCCTATTGTGAACATTCTGCTGGTCATAAAAATTACGCCAACGACTTCAAATTTGACAGAAACATTGGTTCTTGCACGCAGGTTGATAGTGAAAATGAACCAAATCGGCCGAAGAACATGCTCGCAGGACTACGTAAAGTGAGAACACTTCTGTTTTTCAGAAAGAATAAAAAATGGATTATTGATCATAACTCATAAACTATGGCCGACAAGTGTACAAGAAATTGACATATTTTATGGACGATGCTGTCGCCCGTATATAAACTGGGAAAAATTGATTGCGGCTACCCAATATTATTGTGTATCAAAATTTAAGTTTTTTTCAATACCTTTATAAGGAACAGAAACGAACTTCAAAGACCCCGTAAAGTATATAAATTCTTGGCCAGTTTCAAATTAGGAAGGTAGCTAACCACGTCCGTGTGTTTGTTTGTCCATCTGCCTATCTGCGCGACAGTGTAGTATTTGTGGTAAGCATTCTCCCGTTAGCGAAAATAAAAATGAAGAGTTGGAAGCGACTTAAACGTTTCCAACGACACGTCTATAACGCCCGTTTGGCTTATGCGACAAAAACTTTTATTTTCTAAATAGAAAAAATCAGTCGCACCCTCTCTATACTATGGAGCATGAAAGTTTAGTTCTTTTATTTATTTTTTTTGTCTTTTTTTTATGATAACGGTAATGGTTATAAAAGATTCGGTTTCTTCGCAAATTCCTTACCTGTTTTTTCTACTTTCATTTAAGCACATTCTTACACACTTGTATTTTCGATCTTCAAAGCTATATATTGGACAACTAAAATGCTTCGTTTTCATATTCCTATGCAGCTTGTGGCATGTAAGTATACAATGGATCACATTGAAAACCTTCCACGGTTCACGGTGATCTTTTCAAATAATTCCAAACTGTCATATGATTGATGTTTCGCGCCTCTGCTATTTCTTGACAACTGACGTGCCGGTCTTGCCCCACGAGACGCAAAATTTTATCGACTTTTCCAGCGACTGAAAGGTGCATCTTTGATATCGACCTTTCCGGAACGGAATCAAGGAAACCACTCCTGGCTCCTTCGTTCACTCGTTTTTTACTCTATAATACTGGATAGGCGCAGTTGTTTTATTCTATTTTTAGAATAAAAGTGGAAATTTCTATGGTTTTTCAAAATATGGGGACTGGTCGAAAAAGTGGACCGCCTCGAACTATTTTCAATAGCGTTCGTCTTTCGGTCAAAGCACGTCATCTTACCAAATTTTATTAAAATATCCGAACTGTTGTTACCTGTAGGTTGAACACAATGCTGCATGGACGTACACGGGCGGATGAAAAAGCAATTGGACAGGATGCCTTAATCCAAAATAAAAAGAAAAAAATCAATAAACTAATACGGTTGCGATTAGAGAAGTACGTAGGATTTTTTAAAAATCTTGACTTTTATATGATTAAGGAGTGGTTGAATTAAAAGGCCAGGTACATTGATCCCAAAAGAGTTCATTAGTGGCCAGTTAAATAATGTTTACATTAACCTATCAAAAATTCGTTGCGCATATCAATAGAGAATGGTATTTTTTAGAATGCTGTATCCAATTCGATTCAAAAAAATGAAAATTATTCGTGCGTGCCGTGTTGAACTTTAAAATCTTGGAATGTTTCGTAGAACTTTTTTTCCTTTTTTCATAAATTTTTCATTATTTTTCTCCATTGCTCTGTAGTTTACGGACTATAAAGACACTCATCCCTTCTCAGATATTCACTCTCATTCTATTTCTTCCAAATTTTTTATCTAGAACTTGTTATCTTTGTTACATTTGGCCCGCAATGAAATGTGGAAGAAAATTGGAGGATTATTTTTAAGACGAACTCGTAATTCATATGAAAATTTCCATTACACATTGCTGCTATATTTCTTGCCAGTAGTTCTAAAACCGCAGCTTCCTATCCATTCATCATTATCATAATATAGTTGCATTAACTTTTTGTTTATTTGGATTTATTTTTCAAGATATCCGTTAACTCATGAGAAAATTTCAAAAACAACTGATGGCACATTACACTATAAGTTGAAGGGATATTCATTTAATACAAATACGCTTCTCGGAAAGCTTGGTGAAAAGCCCGAAAGTATGAATTTTTTTGTTCGAATATTCAAAGCAATCAATAAGAGAAGTTTCGTCCGCCAAATTTATAGTGCTTTTCTTGAACTGAGAAGAAAAGGCAAAGAAGCCCTTTAAAGAATTAATTAAAGTGAACCGCTGTGCTGTCTTCTTATAAAGTGATATAAAGTGATTAAAAGTTTAGTCAAATAAGCAAATGAATATATATACACATGTGTAAAATGCTTTTTACAATAAATTATATAGTCACTAGAAGATAATTCCATCATTAATTTCGTAAGGATGGCAAAAAACCTTCAGCAGCGTTTGCTTTAGACGCTAATGCGAAATGTACAATCATGTTTCTTGGTTACACTTTAATAAAAACATTAGAATACTGTGATGGTTTAAACTTTTAGCTAATCATATATGTCGACCTACAATTTTCTTATTGCGTCGAAGATTGCATAAATTTCATTTATTCGTCTGTATCTTTCATTTATATGAGTGCAACCGAAATCAGTCTCTATAGCATAGTTCATGCTTAACTATGCGGCTTAAGGATTGAAAAGATCAAGGCAACATCAACAAGTTGTAATTTTGATTATGAAACTTTTATTGCAGGGGCTATACAAGATATACTGATAAGGAAGTTTCATCTTCTTTGCATTTCGGAGAATGCGTATATATTACCATCTGAAAGACGTAGCACGAAAAAAGTACAGGAAAAACATTGCTTTCTCTAGTGTAGTTTAATCGCAATGAAAATAGAATATTCTGCTGGTTGATGGGCTTTGGAAGATAGGCAATGCATTCCAAAGACTATACCAGATATTATCCGCAGCGATATATGGGATTTTTTTAGGCAACATTAATTTAACATTTCAAACGAGAGGCAATATTTGAGAAGTACTATTGTCCGGAGTAAATTTTTTAAAGCGCTATTAGGAACACTTTGTCTCATTTGTGTTTCAGTTTAAGCAACCATTTTTTTTTCAAATTCATGAAACGAAAGAATACACTACACAAATTACAAATGGACTGGGACGTGCGTGAAGTCCGACGTAAGAGTCATAAATCTGAGGTGAAATTTTACGAAAATCGTTACAATCAATCAATCAGTAGTTGTAGCAAAATTCACAATCGCTGCGACAATACAATGCGCAATAGGCTTGTGAAGCAAATGTATGTTCTCAATAATTTACGATATTAGATATCATCTGTAGCGAGAAACGCGAAATAAGTGCAGCAAGAGTGCTTATCAGAATTAATGCATACTTGCTTAAACAAATGAGAATAAGATTCGTGTTAATAAATTTAAAGAGTTCGAGGAACCTTGTCTCTTGTCTACCTAAATTTTCCATTTTCCATCCTTTTAATTTTGTAACAAACAACGTTTCTCTTTCAATTTGTTATTAATATCGTTTTGTCTCCAAATATATAGAAATACGCATTAGCCACTCAAGTTCGCGTTTCCTTCGCTGGTAAATTGATACAAATATTTACTAAGAAATGCATTTAAAGGGAGAATGCATCAATTCCTAACTGTAGTATAATTAAATTTAATAAATTTGCAGGGTCGAAAAAATACTGCGCCTAATAATATAAATAATTACGCGAACGATATTAATTACTTTGAATAATTTATGCATACAAAGGTAAATTGAATAAAGTAAAAAAAAAAAAAAAAAAAAAATACAAAATAAATAAATAAATAAATAAAAATTAAGAAATTATTGATCCCTTAAAGGCCCAATATTTTTTAATTTGCTAATACGCAAGTACGCACCCATAGAGAAAGAGAGATAGAGATAGAAAGAGTGAGAGTGAGAGTGAGAGAATGAGAATGAGAAAGAGATTGAAGAATGAACGAATATTCGCAAAAAGTGCATTCGAGCACCCGTGCGCACATTCACTATGCAATAATTGTAAAACATACAACAGAAATGTGCGCGATAATGTATTTAGTTTGATGTTGAAATGACACTTGTTAAATGACAGTTAACAAAAAGGAATGTGAAAAGCTTCTATGACTGTATCCTGATAATAGATGCACGATTGTCGCCTCATTTCACTGCATTCAAGCAAATATATGCATATATGATTGCATATGTGTACGTATGTCTCTTCATTGCTGACGAGTGACATATGACGTACGTTTTGGTTTCTTTCTTATGCCTTTTTTCTTCATTTATTTATTTATTTATTTTTTTTTTTTTCCACATTACAGCTTATCTTTGGTTTTTTCAGTTTTTTCTTCTTTTCGCCTTTTTTTTTTGTTTGTTTGTTAACCATTCTAATTAAATTATGAATGAAATCCATTTCGTTTCTGTTCTTGTTTTTTTTTTTTTTTTATATATATATATGCTTGGTAAATGCCGTCATGTCCATCTGCACCACTAATATAATTTGGTTATTTAACGGGAAACAGAAAAAAAAGTAGAGAAGCAGTTCACCGCATATGGTAATTGTTCAATTACGTTGCTTTAATGTACTCCGTTGTTTGCTGTATTGTTCATTGATTCGATTAATTTACCACTAAAACACACAGCATTACACATATTGAAAAAAGAGCAAAAAAAAAAAAAACAACAACAGACTCTACATCATAGGAAAGGAACAACTACTGTTTAATGAAGAAATAATTGCATTTGTAGCAGGAGTCGTACATTAGAGACCACCTAACCATGCATTACATTACATTACCTGGTATGCAATGTCGCTGCCGATAAATAAATTGACTCCACATAGAAAGGTATGTATATTTTGCATTATGATAGAAATAGTTTGTCGTTACCTAGGTAGGTTGTCGCTCCAGTATACTTAAAATGTTTTATGTACCTTTTCGTTTACATTATTGTGACCTGATTGGTTTATATGCCATTAAATGACAGTGAAAACAAACGCAACAATAACAAACTTAATTATGTTGCTTGAGTGCAAAATTTATTGGATTTTCCGATGATATTTGCAATTTATTTAGATAAACTTAATTTTCATATAATTAATTTATGAATGCTTACATAGTGGATGGCGGTAAAATCAAAAACAAAATATCTATAATTTAATTATAATTTCACTTCGAGAATCCTAAAAGAAACTTCTCCTTTCTTTTCATAAAAGCTTTTATACAGTAAGTATGCAGTATATGGATATAGAAAAGATATTTATTGCAAAAAGGTTTTCATTTCTTTTCAACTTTTATTCTCTTCTGGTACTATCATGAAATTAAAAAGTATTGGACTTCTCTTAACCATTTACTTTCAATGTGCTGGCATTACGATTCTGAGAGCTGATAGAAATACAAAAAATTTCATTAGTTTTTTGATCAGCAGATTTATTCTGTGAAAATGCGGACTAAACCTATATGCAAAGGTTTGCAGTCCATATATGTTGTCTCACGCGCATTGCTATAAGTTAATTTGATGACGCTTTATATCATTAAGCACCAGCAACATATTTATAGCATTAATCAATTTTAAAACAGATAAAAAGGTTATAGTCGAGTAAGGTGAATAACTAATCACCTTCCACCGCTTCAGCTCATACAATACTTCATTTCTTTTCGCCATAAAGTACTGCAAACTTTATTTTGTTTTCGTACGAAGACGCACTTTGTTTGCGAGTGTTTGTGTGGAGGAGATCAAAAGCCATGAATTGACGTAATCCAAACTTGGAAAATTTATTTTCCTTGCCAAGAACCATATTGTCCTTGGCCTAGTTTTGTCATACTAAACTAAAAATTAAATTTTGTGGCAATTTTTTGGGAACTTATTTTTCAGAAAATCGTACTACATGGCCAAAATTTACTATAGCACTAGTTTTTTATTATAGCATGTTAAAAAAAAGATGCTTTTTTCATAGAAAAGCTTAGTTTTCATGAGAATCCCTGTACGCGGTGGTGTGTAGAAGATAGGCTAGGACGGACATATTTAAATAGATGCAGAAATTTATTCTCACTTGATCTGCATAATGTGAGGTGGAGAGGATTTTTATTAAGCCTCGCTGGGTGTTGCACATATAAATTCGCATAAATTTACTATACCTTCTATCACAAGTTGACTAAGAAGCACAGAAACTAACATTTGCAATCAATTTTTGTGATTTTATTGAAAATAATACCGACCTAGCCGTGGTACGCGGTGAGCGTGTTGTTTTCGATTGCGACAAGTTTTCGCAATATTTTGCAATGCTTTTATAGTTAACTTGTTCCGCTTTAATAAACTTCAAAAAAGTGCAAGCAATAATTAGTCAAGTATCCCAGTATTTATATAAACTGAGATATTGACAATGTTAAAGTATTTTATAGTATTTTGTGTACGTTGTGAACCTTAAAGAGTGCTCTCGTTCCTTTGGGTTAGTAAACATCAGTTGATTGATTTCGTGCATGGAGTAGTCGACACTTATATCTGCTAGGAGGAATTGTGGAATCGAAATATATATATTTTTTTGATTTCGAAGTAGCAATTGTTACCAGGTTATAGTAGGCAGTGGCGCAGTAGTCAGTGTCAATTGAGAAACACGAATTTCTCATCATCACAAAGACACGAATGGTGAAACTTTGGTATCGATTTACCTTTTCAACCACATCGGATACAAGTGTGTTAACAGGTATTGTGCACATCCTATGGTATGGTATGTGGTATGCCAATATTGTGACCGTCCGATGCACCACAAACACGCTTGACAAAGCAAGAGGTTCGTCGTGGTCGTGTGAGGGCTGCAAACTGAAGGATATAAATCTTCATTCATCACTTGTGCAAGCGAGGGCAGAGTTTTGCAAAACGATGAAACATTTCAGTGAGTTAACTAGTGTCTTTGAAGAATTGAGTACAACAATTAACAAGTCATGTGTTGAGGGAGGTTCCTTCTGTTCGTGTTCTTTCTTCGTCTGATGAGTCTTTCAATATAATTTATTCTCCAGGGTCGTCAGTCGGAAACATTGTTGGTTATGATACTGGCTCGGGGTCTGGGGCAACACGAAGAATTAAATTCACCAAACGAACGATTTCGAACAATAATAATCGTGAAGCTGCGTGTAATGAGCTATCTGCAGGCAGGCATGTTGAAACGGCCAACGATAGCGGCGCAGGCTTACAAAGAGTTCCGAAAATCCGCGTGATTTTCAGTATACTGATATTGCCTCTGTGACCGTAATAAGTGCCAACGATGAAGGAGTGTGTCTCTATCGTGGAGGTGCTACCAAACCCTTCAACGGGACTGCCACTGTTTTCAATTTCCATGAATTGGTGAAGGTACCTGCAAGCAAATCTATTTCTATATCGCGGTTATCGTTTTATAACCCAAGGAAGGGATTGTAAAATATTTGAGTAATAAGCTCTCAAAGGAACTTGCGAAGAAATGCATTGTTTTTAAGTTAAGTTCCGCACGTCTTCGTTCAAGATTATTGTTCCGGCAGGCCTTTCGCTTACCCTCATCTATGACTAGCCCTTCTGTGTCCACAATTGTTGAGTTTGCGGGCTTTAGAATAAAGTTGCATACCTGTAAATTATATATTACATGATCTTACATATTTCCAGCGTCTGATATTACGGTTTACTTGGATCACTTATTTTTGGTCAAATATATTATTTATCGCCTTCAACCGAGTGGTGAGTTGATAGTGATAGGCGGTTTTAATGTGCCAAATGTTTTGTGGACTCTTAACGATGATCGTGGTTGTTATATTTCCTTTCCTTATCCATTAATTTACAAAGAGTTTTTGATTGGTAATCAAGGGTTAGGTTGGAATCATCTTTAATGTGAATAATGTGAATGTGCTCGACTTAGTTTTCTTCGGGGATACTAGAACTCGAACCAATCGCTTTCTTTCGCCCGTAGACAGGCGTCATCCTTCGTTGTTCCTAGCCGTTAATTGTCTTGCTGGGTGGCATTGACCGGGACTTACGCTATGAAGTTATTGACTATTCGTTATCCGTTATTTACAGTCAGCTTCTTTCCGCAATTATTAAAAGAAGTGGGCTATTCAAAAGTTCAGTCTAAGTAGATTGATTCGTAATTATATGTTATAATTCAGCGCTAGAGGAGATTATAGCGCCCTGAAAGCAACTAGCCATTCCAATTTTATTACTGCGAACAGGTGCCAACTTCTTAAAAATACTAAGGACTTCTTTAAATTCGTAAAATCTAAATAAAAAGTAGAAGGGTTTCCCTCTGTTATGTGCTTGGTAAATTTCGAATAATCCGATGCGTCTGCAATAACTGACTTTTTAGGTGAAGTCTGCCAATGTTCAAATATTTCGTCTGATAATTACCTGTATTCGATAAGTTTGTTTGATATTTTTTCGTCTGTGTCCTTCTTCGAAAGGAAGATGTTATAGCATTGTCAACTTTGAAATCTTTTAACTACCCTGCTCCTGACGTTGGTCCTTCCGCTATTCTCCAAGATCGTGCTGATTTACTGAAGCTCTCCCCTTACACATTATTTTTAGCCCTTGTTTGAAAAAAGGTCACGTAACATTGGTTTGGAAGAGCTGCTTTATTTCTCCTCTATATAAAAGCGGCGCTCGAAATATTATTCAGAATTTTAGGGGAATTGCCACACTTCGTCCTGTGTCCAAACTATTTAAATCACTAGTAACAAAAAGGCTTACTCTGCTTTTAGGGTCAATTATATCGCACTGTCAGCATGGGTGTTTAAAAGGTATAGTAACTGCCACTAATCATTTGGAGTGTAGTAGTCCAATCTGCAAAGCATTTTCCGATCACAATCAAACTGATGTTATCTCTACGGAGTTTTCCAAAGCTTTCGACAGAGTTGATCATAGGCTGTTAACCTATAAACTACATCGCCTTTGGGCTCACCCAACGGGTGCTGATGTCTTCTTGTCAATCCAGAGTAATTGTCATTACTTTTGGTGTCCCTCAGGGCACTCATCTTGGCCCGCTTATATTTCTTTTATATGTGAATGACATTCCTGAGTGTATTATACATTCCCGTGTTTTAATGTTTACAGACAACGTTTGAGATTTCGCTCTGCTTCGACTCAATACATGGTACTAAACTTCTTCAGTCTGGTCTTGGGAACCTGTTTTTATGGTGTGCAATCAATGGTAAGGCGCTGATTTAAAGAAGAAGTAGGAGATGTTTTTCGTGTGGGGCAATACGTTGACCTGTTATTAACGTGTTAACAATAACATCCTGGAAAATGCCTGCAGTTGTAGAGACTTAGGAGCGGCTTTCGATCCAAAGCTCAAGATTGATGTTCATATAGAAATTTCGGTTAATAAAGCTAGACCCCGTTTATGATTTAATAAAGATGGTCTAAACGATTCAATGACCCTTATATTACCAAGTTCTTGTGTACATCTTTAGTTAAAGCAACTCTTGAATACTTGCCGGTTGCTTGGCTCCCTACTTAGAGATGCCACCTTGATCTCTTAGAGTCGGTTCAATGCGACTTCTTCATGGTTGCTTTGTGTGGTTTGGGATGGAACACTGCCCTGTCTTCTCCACCGTATTGTAATAGATTGAATCTCGATGATTTGCCTATCCTTGAAAAAAGGCGTGAAATTTTGAATATAGCCTTCGCCTTTAAGCTAATAAAAGGAAATGTTTTTTCGCTGGCTTCATTAGAACTTTTTAACATTCACACGGCCAGTAGGGCCTCAAGACATTTTGTGCTGTTGCAGCTACTGCAATGCCGAGCCAGTTTTGAGTTGTTCAATCCGTTTCGGGTTCAACTGTAATACGTTCAACGATCATTACCACTTACTTGATCTGTCTCTTTTGTCCGCTAATTGGATTGCATAAGTAACTGTTGCATTTTCGATGTTACAACTGTGCAATATGTGCAAATTGATTCAAAATATTTCCTCTTACTCGGTGTTCCTCACTTGTTGTAGTTGAATGCTGGCGTACATTATATGTTGGCCTTATGCTTATTTTTCTTAATTTTTATCTGTCATCACTAGCAATACTAATACGATTTTTTCTGGGACTTTAGATAATGTTTTCATATTTTGCTTTATTTAAATATTAGATTAAACCCTTAGCCAATTTAGCTGTATTTCGGGCTTAGCTCTAAAGTTTTATTAATGGAAAGTCTAACATACGGTCTAAAGCTCTAAAGTAAAAACTCTACAATATCCAGGCGATAATTTAAGAAAATAGACAAATCATAAATTTTTTTTTTATAAATATGGGCATGCCTGCTGATCAATCATTATATTTTCCTCTCAGATTTTAGATCTATTGTTCTGGTCTGGTCACTAGCATATCTCGCTGCTCCTTTCGAAGGCAATTTTAAGTTTTTCGTGACTGCCATTGCTTTCTCCCAATCTCACATATATTCACAAGTGAATCTTTTACCTTTTATGATTTTCTACTTTCATTTTCTTCAAGTTAGTTTGACTTTCCCTAATATCACCACACTTTGTATTTCGAGGAAGACCACATAAAGCGTACAGCTAACGTGCATTACCCCATCCTCTGCTCAAAGAATATAAATTAATCTATACGTATATTCCCAAAGTTCTAAAATTGCAGGCGCCCCTATTAACATTTTTCAGAATTTTTAATCGTTTATGGATAAGTCTGTAGTTCTAGCAAATCTGTTATCACTTATGGCTGACGATGATACTCAGTTGTGGAGTAGGAAAATCACGGCAAAAATACCAAAATCTACTTCTCTGATCGATCTTCTTCATCGCCATCGAAATTCATTGACACTATCAACGATTTTCATAAGACTTGTACACTTCTTTTGGCTCAGCCACGTATGATGTTATCATCTAAACTCTCAATTCTTTTAATCCATATTGAACACGCAGTGGTAGCCATTTGATCACTTGAAATAAATATAGCCCAAAATTGACAATCTCTATGCGTGTAGGTTCCGCACTTGTTTCCGAACTTGATTTCTCAATTGTTTCTCTTTCATGTAAGGTGGACTTTCTCCGGTATATTACCTGTAAGATAACCGACTCATGTGCTTTCAAGTTCGTAATGCCGAAATCAGCCTATTTGGGTATTCTACAGCATTTTTTCGCGTTGTGTGATCTTAACTGCTAATTTCCTTGTCGGGATTATCAATAATAGTAACTGTTGCAATTGCTGTTGATTTGTACAATTATATGAATTATTTTCGTTGGTCTTCTTGCCGATCCGTTGTAAGAATTATCTGTCTATCTATCTATGTTTTTGATTCGATCCCTTTTGAAGTTTGTTGCATAGTGATACTTACCTTATTGCATTATATTCTTCAAACCCTTGTGTTTGAGGTCAACAAAAATTCACCATGCATTGTATATTGTATTGTTTGGCTTTCACTGAAACCTGGCTATAGCCCGATTACACCCATCGAAACTGTTTCACAATTCTTTCCAGGATCGCAATGGGTGTGGTGTCTTAATTGCCATATCTTCTATAGTCCCGTCCTGTTCATTTGAATCGTTTGACTTAGTTAACTTTAATTTATTGATCTTTAAACTTCAGGCGACTGGCTTCCGTTTGTATTTAGCGAAATGGATAAGCTCTTATTCTTAACGTTACTTGAGAAACGTACACTTATTCTTGGTGTTTCCTTCTTAATTAAGTTAATTACTTAAGTTAATTACTTTGTGATATAAGTGTTAATGTCCCCAATCGGTTCTAGTCGTACTCTATTTTCATGAAACTTAGTCAATGTATATATAATAATGAGCTGTTTAATCCGTTCAGAGTTGTTTACAGAAACCCAAATAATGTCTATCACTTAATCTCAATACACGGGCTCTTTAAAGTCTACTAAACCAACTATGCTCAATACCCGCGATTTACCTATGTCGTAATTAAAGTAACTTGCAATCTTAACATCTCACTATGATTGGAAAATTAACTGCTTGTGCATGTTTGCAATGGCACTTGTAATTGGATCTGTACCGGTTGTGGGTTTGTCTCTATGCTAGTTGTGTACATCCTTTTTCTTTCTTTTCGTTTTTTATTTCTTATTTATTTCCACATGAATTATTGTTTCATTTTTTTTTCCTTACTTTTCCTTACATACCTTATACTAGCTGTTAATAATAATTAGCGGTAGATTTACTTTTAAGACTCGATTGAATTCGTTTGTTAATTTTGTTTTAGCTGAGTTTTATGTGTAAATACAAAAATAACTAAATAAAATGTATGAAAAAGACCGAAATATCGACCATGCTAAGGCAAAAAAGAAAGCAGTTTAAATGGAAACATAAAAAGGATTTCAGCTCTCAGCATCCAATGAAAATTCGTTTGAGTGAAACAGCTGAAGACGTCGAGAAAGGGTAATAATAACATTGCTCTATTAAAAGTCTGGATGTGTCATTGATATCTAGCACTTAAGAAGTGCGGTGTAGTAACTGAACACCGGGTTTGCGCTTAAGTTTAGAAAAAAAGCTTAAAATAATTGGTTCCTTCAAAATATTTCGATTAACGTGTGTCATAGCAAAGGTATTGCGGTAACGTTTATTGTTTTGAAAACACCCATTTCCCACAAGTCTTTACTTAACTTGCTTTTTTAACAGAAATATCTCCATATGTCGTACTCCGCGGAAGTTTTGCATACCTGCTTAGCCACGAAAGAAAATTGTTATCTATAAACAAACGTCATCCGCCACAAGGAAAATCAATAAGAAGTTGCTCGTCGGTATTTCGAGAACTTCGAGAACGATCTTCTGATCATGCTGAAATTTTGCGCACATCCTGAGCTACAATGATGATGCAACATTATACAGTCTGTATATTCAAAATAGTGACCGCTACAGTGTTGGCATTATCTCTTTCTAAAAAATCCCTTAAGTCTGGTTGTCAAATAAAGTCGCTTGCAAGATGCTAAATTTTCAATGTTAACTCTAAATTACATATGGCAGATGTTGCCATATAATTGGTTCATTTTTTATTAACAACCCTATCGATATGGGCGTGAAACAACAAAATTTGGACGATAGAAGGCGGTAAGTTAATTGTGACAATTCTGCATTATATTTGACGGACGTCGCGACGTGGAAAATCAACCGGTCGAATTGGGTCTCATATAAAACGGCTTGGAGAGTAGAACACGAATTGTAATTAAGCCTCAAAGGTGTAAAATAATTTTTATAAAAAAATTCTTGGAAACACTTTTTTATATCAGGGAGCTATAAAGTAGAAGATAGGAGCCCTTTCAAATTAAAACAGCCCAGTTTTGCCCAAGGTGATCTATTGAAAGAAAATGCGATGGGACTGGGCCGACACGATTTTGAAAAGTGCTTATAAAAAACGCTCATCAGCGCAAACGCGTTGGTTTCAATGCCTTTTCTATTGTGGCAGTAGCTGTGGCTGTTCTCCACTTTCACTGAAAATGATTTTTATTCCAGCTAGTGCTCCAATTTTTCTCATCCGCCCCTTTCTATTAACATTTACATTCTTTTTTGTTTGCTTAAACGAAAATTTTATTTGAATCTCTAAAAAAAAAAAGAAAAAAATTTTTTTATATATCTTCTGAAATAATTTTTGAAAGACATAGGGTATATATAACATCCACACGCAAATTTGCGAAAATTAATGAAACGACTCTTAATACTTTAATTTCAAACGCTCATAAAGCGGTACTTCGCCCCTAGCGGCCGCTTCCTCTTTATCTTTAAAATGTCCATTTGCTACTAGAAACTGTGGCTTCTCGAGTATAGGAGTCTTTTTGTAGAAATCGATAAGGGCCCGAGTGGAGCGCAAGTGCGTGATACCTTTAAAGAGCTTTTCGAAAGTCAACAACTCTTGCGGATAAGCGGTATGAATTAGTGTATCATTTTCAGACGGCAACCATGGACGATCCTTCATCGGCACGGTTCGACCGAACGCCACCTTAATTATAGTTCTTGGGACTTTCTGCAAACGATCTTTTATATACTTCTCATATTTCAGTTCTAATGCCATCTGAATATGAAAAATGCACAAATTACAAGAAAAAAAGGAGGAATGCTGTAATGGCTGTTAACCTCGGGGAGATTCCATTTATCGGCGACGGTTTTGGCGATAGCTTTCACTTCCTTTGGTTCCGTTATAATCGAAGCCAATAGCTTACGGTCGCCTTCAATTGAAAAGAAAGATTTTAACTTCTCTTTGGTTATATCCGATTGATTGCTGCTGCCAAGGGAATTCAACCATTCGGTAAAACGCTCAGCCGACTATAGAACGATATAAGATAGACTAATTAGCTACTATTATTGTTATAAATATATACATCAATATATAACTTACAGCATCCATCAATTGTTCAGCTTGCTCATCTAGAGTTTTTTCCCAAACAGTGCCTTCGAGTTCATAAATTTTTGAGTCCCATCTGACACGTTCTTTGCGGGGCTTGCAAATGTACATAGAACACCAGTTTTTCTTCCTCTTTTGTTTGGCCTTATGTTCTAACGGTTTGTCCATAACCAAATCGAATACAAGAAATTCATGTTCCATGCGTTCAATTTCGGAGCATGTACTTTCATTAAAAAGATCAACCGTCTGTTTAACAATTGAAATCAGATCATCTTGGAGAAATCGTATTATTTTATATTAAATAAGAAGAAATACCTTTTTCTTTTTGATGCCATCGTCCGGCTCCACCTCATCTTCACCAAATGATATGGGTGTGTCAACCGATGATTCTGCTATGAAAACGTTACGATCAAACTCATCATATTCGTATTGCAATATCTTGGCCACGCGGTTACGTAGCGTAACTGGCAGAGTCAATGAAAAATCATAATTCTTGATACGTTCGGTGAGTGTCCTCTCATAAGCTTCACGTTCTATATTCGAGACAACATTAGTCCAAAACGAATTCTTCTCCGTCAATGACATCCTGCAATAGCCAATGAAATTCTGTATGATTCGTTCAGAAATATATATAAAAAATGAATGAAAAAAAGTTGATTTTAATCATAGAAAAATTTGGAAAAAAAATTGTAGTAATCAAATTTTGCGTTACCATAGTAATCTGTCGTAATGATAATGATATATATATATATATATATATATATATATATGTATATGTAGATATAAGTATAACTGTTTGCATGTGTTTATGCATGCGTATAAAATCTAACATAAAAGTGTGTAAATAGCTTTTTGTGAGTGAATGTTCAGTAAAAAATTTCGCAAAGCTTTTAATTTTCAAATAAGTTGTGAAGGCCGAAACTTTAAAATTAAAGTTTTTAGAGCGAAGAGATAGCTTGCCGTTAATAATAGTTGCACTTTGAAAAGCTTTCATTGAAGGTTCTGGTACAAACTAGCCAATTGATTATGACAATTGCGTTTAATCAACTTGAAGCGAAATAGCACAGATTCATACACGTCTTTATGTACCTTTCAACTTTGCAAACGATTTTGATTGATAATTGGTTGGAAGTGCATTATAGAAAATGATTAAATATAGGAACTAAATGAATACAAAAAACTCTCAAAATATAAGCATAATTGGATTGATTAAGAAAAAAAAAAAAAAAAAAAAAAGAAGCTTAATGCGTCCGCATAAGCATTTACGATTGTCGCGCACTTTGAAAGACTTTGGTTTTATGCAAAAAGAACAAATTAATGCGAATAGCGTGACTTTGATTGCGGAGTTTGACGCATACCGTTAAAAAGTTTAATGTAAGCATAAAGCATTTACCTGAAGTATCGTCGCTCTGCAGAGGTCCTCTCTAGCCTTTACCGCAACCAACCCTATGTCGCAACCAATATTGCTTAGTTTTAGTAAGGATTCCTATTACAAGTCTGCCATTAAAGTCATTCCGATATCCTCATGTAAAAAATGTACTTTCGCAAAAGCTTTTGCAATTCTATGTATATCTGTCTGCTTAGAACTAAAAATCATTGCGATGTACAATAAGTTTAGCACTTCGAGAAAAAGTGAGCAGACTGACGATACAACATCATTTCTGAATCGATTTAGATCGTTTCATTTTTACGATCACGTCATTTATGATAACGTATTATGAAAAGGTTGCCATAGGAAGAAATTTTCCTTTTTACAAAAATCGGTTAAAAAGTAATATATCGGCCATTACATGAACATGGAAAGTACAATTTAAGGCTTTCTACTAAATAACTACCATCTGTACTCTTTAAGACGTATAAAGATAATAAAAAAATAAAAAGAAAAAGTTAAGCGGTTTCCATGTTTCTCTGTTAGTTTCGTTATTGAACTAAGTACTTGACAATAATAGAGATTAAGTGCACTAAAGGTATTGAAGAATTGTTTGCAATTTCATAAAAACTGTATCGAAACGAGTTTTGGACACTATAATGTCATAGATTGTTGGGCACTGAACCATTGAACCAATAAAGTCAAATACACTAGACGGGTGCGGGGAAAAACATTTAGGAAGCGATTGTTCACCTGAGATCTACTAAATCTTCGCAGGTTCAGTCAGATTTGAATATAGATATAGCAATAGAGATTTCTGTGTCTAAGTTCTATTCCCGAGCAGTTTAATGTTTTTGATTGATTTAAGTGTATTTGTTTGCCTTTGGTCTTCTCTTCGTTAATTTTTCTTCGTTTTAGTTTGCCTGTCAGACAATCAGTCTGTCTCCGCCAAAAATAGATTTTATCAAAGCGTTTATGTAATTATATTACATGGATGTGAGGACAAGAATCGTTCTCCATTTTGATTCCATACGTACATTTAAGTTTGCTTTCAGCAGTTATACGTATCTAGAAGTTTGCGTAAGTTTATCTGCAAGTAAGATCAAATTACCATTCGACTGGCTGTACGTTGCAAGCTTGTAACGATGTGATCAAGTATGCCTTTTTTTACTCGATAAATTTTGGCATGCCGACTGTGGTGAAGAAGAGATATCGATAAAATTAGTCTATGATCATTTCCTTCTTCTGCCCTTGGCTAGCGGAGTTCCAAGGGCTCTGCTATTTTCCGATTTTATCCGTCGAAGCGATGACATCGTGAGATGTTGGCCTTTTGTACTGCCAACATTATTGCTTTGATGTATTTTATTTTATTTCACTTATTGCAATTTAATTTAATTTATGCAAGCTTTGCATATTACAACACTGTAACCCAATTATAATAACCTAGTTTAGCACAACTGTAACTGCAAGCAATAACCTACACTATACATTAACCTCGATTTTTTAAATAGACTAACATAAGACAAGTTTACCCATAAGCAATAGTCAAAAGATCAGTAGGCAGCAAGTAAAGTGAAACACAACAATTGAACAAACATGTAACAAATTAATTTATCGTGTACCACTAAACTTTATTAAAAAGATAGAAGAATCATTTTCCAAGGTTTAGCCCGAAGAAATATGATGTCGGGTTAGAAATAAGTTTAATGGCTAAGTAGGTCATCTCCTGAATATAAGACGACAGCGAAGTTAACTAAAATAATATTGACTGGCTGGCGATTTAAAGACATGGCACACATGGTCATGAGATTTAATACATAACTATGCGATTCGGTTGGTTATTATTCTTTAATGATCTAAATGAATTCATAATCGTCATAATCGTACATATGAGATATAAACGACAGCGAATTAATGTTATGCTTGGATTAAAGTCTTAAACAGATGCAAAATTATGATTATTACGTTGAGTAAATGCAAAAAATAGTATCTTCACTACTGTCCGAATTATTATATTATCAGACCTGTAGGTCTAAGAATTAATAAGAAAAATACTTGTTTTTAAATAAACTTTAAATAAACTTTATTAACTAAATAGCTCCTTATTTTACTTCGAATTTATCTTAAACAGCGTCCGTGTCCGTGAGAATAATCGCGATATTCTATACATTAATTATTTCATCATTCAAGGATATATACTTAATCAACTATTTTGCTGGGATCTCGTTTATTCAGGTATTTCGTTATTTTTCGCGATCGTTTCTTCTTACTCCGAAGATTGTTCAGCGAAAGCGATCGAAATGCTTGAGTTTAATTTTACGTTATATGTTTGTTTCAAATATCTACCAATATATGTTTTGGCTTAAAGATACGTACGTTATTTATGTTAATCGTAGGAAATATACCTCTTGCCTAATAACGTATGTTTGTTAAAGGGTGCAATGTACGTGTGTGCGGCTAAATTGAATATATATATCCACCCTTACATTGTATTGGAGAGTGATACTTTTTTGTAATATGTTTTATTTATTATATTAAACATCTGATCTTTTATTCTAGAACAATTTATATTCGGTCGAGAGCCTGTGAATTTTTTATACCCAACGTCGTTATCCTGAAATAGACACTAAAAGTAAAAGAAGTAAAGAAAGAAAACTCCATGCTCTATAATATAGATTGGTAGCATCTTGTTTTTTCTATTTTCAAAATAAATGTTTTTACCGCATAGGTATGCGGGCATGCGCATAGTAGGCCTGTCTTTGGAAAAGTTTAAGTCACTTCCAAATACATTTGCAAACTTATAGGTGATATCGTCCTTTTCGCTAACGGGAGAATGTTTACCACAAATACTACACAGTTGCGCAGGCAGACAGATGGACAGACTAACAGACGGGCATGTTCCGGTCTATTCCAATTTTGGCCAAGAATTTGTGTACCTTATGGGGTTTTTGAAGATTGTTTCTGCGTCTTACAAAAGTATTGAAAAATGAATAAATTTTAATACTCTCTCTTATATATTTAGAAGGCGTGGTCAATTTTTTCCACTTTTGTACAGGATCGGCCATATGCATTCAATTTTTTGTACACTTGTACGTAATAATCAAAAAACCAATTTTTTTTTTTTTTTTTTTTGGAGATACAGAGGTCTTCTCCGTTTGATATGCTGCTGTGGATATGTCCTTTGACCGATTCGGCCCGTTTTCAATACCAACTTGCGTGCAAGAATTTCCAATGTTTCTGCCAAATTCGAAGTCAATAGCTCCTATTTTGCGGCAGGAGAATGTTTACAACGGACATTACACAGATGGGCAGATGGACAGACGGACAGACGGACAGACGGACAGACGGACATACTTAAATCGATTTAGAATTTGATTGTAATCAAGAATATATATACTTTGGGGTATCTCTGATGCTTCCTTCTGGGCGTTCTAAACGTTTTAACCAAATGTGGTAAACAATTTGCCCACACACCTATGCGACAAAAACTTTTATTTTGAAAATAGAGAAAATTAGTCACGTCCGTTCTATATTATAGAACTAGAAAATTTAGTTCGCTTACTTCTGTACATCGTTTTTTTTTTAACAAAAATTTTAAGATTTTTACTCGTTATTCGGAAATTATAAAAGTTAGGAGGATGAAATTTTTACAGCCTTCGCGACCAAATATAGTTTTGTGGCGCTGCTATATTTTAAATGAACGTTTTTAAATCAAACATATGGCATTTTGATCGATAACTTGTTTCCATAGTTCCGATAAGAATGTTATGACGTTACTGCAACACTAAAAGAAGAAGTCCAGTTATCAAATTCTTAATGAAACTACGAACAATTTGCGAAAATTGGAAAACCGACGCCTACAAAAGTTCTATGTGCCGTATTTTGGTCATCTTTATAGTTAATGTGATCACTACATTCAAGAGAAAGTCAAGATGCGTGTGAAAAGTCTTGGAAATAATACCGGGCGTGTATTCGAAACCTAGTCACGTTGTTTATTATTTTTAATTTATACAACACGAATATAACTCATTTATATCATTAAAAAATGACAACAACTTGTAACCGTGAGCGACAGAGCACATTTCAACAAATCGTATTAATTATATTTATTAATTTGATTTAATTTCATCATAAAAATTAAAATTTAAAGAGAAATTTGTTCAAATAATATTTGTTATCGTGTGATCTAGTGGTTAGAAAGTCTAGCTCTTATTCGGGAAGGTCTGCGTTCGATCATTGCTGTGTAGCGGACCTTAATTGAAATGTATTACATATGTCCGTTTCCTAAGCGGACCTCCGCATCCGATGTAATTGCAGAGTTATTCTTGTGCTTGTGCGTATTGCACTCTACCTACTCGCTTCACTTCTGCCTGCCATCTGTTATACGCATAGCGAAGGTCTTTACCCTTTAAATGCATAGTAATGGTAAACCTGCGTCGTATGTTTAAAAACCTAATATCTCTTTATAAGGAAACCTTCTCATAGTGTTTTTTTTTTTAATTTTAACTTTACCAAAACTATATCCACGTTTCAGAACGCCACTAGCATCTTTGACAGTTTATTTCTTTATCTGTAACAATTTCATTTTGGCGGTTGTTACAAATTACGATTATTTATGTAAAAAATTATAAAAACATACAGGCAAGGTCAGAGTAACGAACAATATTTATATTTTTGCATATGCACATGCAAAGATATGGTTTTTCTACGATGTAAAAATACATCAATATCGGCTGTGCATAAGGTCAGTAATCGTAAAGTTGTTTTTTTGAAATATTTATTACAATTTTCACATTTTATTTATTTTTTTTCAAAGTAATTGTGTTGTTGTATTTATAATCATAATTACAATTACAATGTGGCTGAGTAATTTTCACATCAATTAATTACGAGTTGACATTTTTATATCTGTTATAAAGAACATCTTCCGAGAGATGATTGCAATTATGATCGCTTACCAGACCTATAACGATCACTTAAATGAAACATTTTCATCTATTCTCATAAGCCAACGTCTCTCAAGAGACGAACACATTTGTTCAACAAAATCATGCTATTTGATGAAACAATATTTACCAAATAAGCCCCACAAGTGGAGCTACAAGCTATTTGTTTTATGAAGTCTTTATGGAATACGCATACCATTTCGAAGTGTACCCGGGACAAGAAGACAAAATAGACTAGCAACAGAGGCAGATTTTATAGTCATCACTTATGTCGCCTTCAGATTAGCTAGAGTCATACCAAGAATGAGGAACCATATAGTTTACCTATATATTAGTTTGGGGAGAAAGAAATCCATTATTTTTATATGAACTTCAGGACTTTATCTAACATGCTTCGGATTGTCCGATTTGGGTCAAATATGCACCGTTTTGTTGTATGATTTGTTGCCATTTTAAAGGTAACTTCAAAATGCCTCTCTCATAGAAGTCCTGGTCTCTATTTGCAAAAAACTCTAGTAGTCGATTTTCACAATCCTCCCAAGATTTCAATTTTTTATCATTAAAGAAATTTTGCAATGCAAGAAAAAGATGATGATCGCTTGGTGCCAAGTCCGGACTGTATGGCGGATGCATTAAAACTTCCCAACCAAGCTCCCGAAGTTTCTGACGAGTCACTGTAGATGTGTGTGGCCTAGCGTTGTCCTGGTGGAACACGACATCTCTCCTGTTGGCCAATTCTGGCCGTTTCTGGCCGTTTCTGTTCAATCGCTATCTTCAAACGGTCCAGTTGTTGACAGTAGAGATCAGAATTTAGCGTATGGCCATATGGAAGCAACTCATAATAAATAATCCCCTTCCATTTTTTTTACTGCGAAATGTACAGTATCGGAAATTGTTTGATCGGTACTTTACGAGAAATCTATCAGTGCAGCCATCTACCGAAAAAATAATGGATTTCTTTTTCCCCAAACTAATATATATATTTATGTATGTAAGCCTTTTAACACGGATTTTTGAAGATTATAAACCGGATGAGAGCGAATGAGCAAATCCGGTCTTGATGATGGATTTAAAAATCAAAACAACATTCGCCGCACACATAAATGAGCAGAATTGTATAGAAGGTGCACAGGTACATGCTGCGAAGCAATTGTTGTGAGAATGAAAGCAAGAAACCAATCAAAACATAAACAACTAATCCTTTATTGTAACTTAACCTCGATCAAATATTTTCATGTACACTTACAGGTGTAAATAATAGCGAAAGCTGAATAAATAAACAAACAAATAAACACACATACACTCCATTGCATAATGTATTGTCACGCTGAACGCTGCTTGTTCAAGGTTTTACGTATAAAACATATTGTCGCAAGGCATGCATGCATGCTTGTCGCACATACGTAAATACTATTGCCAAAGAATGTTAGATATGTGCACGTACGTTATTTGTTTTGCTTTCATTGTGTGTTGTCTCGATTTAAAGTGCATAGAATTTTCATTGTTAGTCGTGCGTGTGTAAAAATTAAATGTTTACATACCCAACCGATACATCTCCATTTGTAAGGTAAGAACGAACGACGAGTGTCTGGTATTGTATAAACGTATAGTTATCGCTTTTGTTCTTGTTGTTAGAGTGTTAGTAGTGCTTAACAAAAAAGTCACAAGTGCTTTACTTTACACTTCACGTGTTGAGATTTGTATTATGTGCGTACTTACAATAGTTTTATTTTTATACAAATATTTATTTATTATTTTTTTCTCTTCTCTCTACTTTCTTCGCTTTTTTCTTTTTTTTCTCCTCGTCACTTTGTTTCTTTCTTTTGTTGGTTTTTCTTTAGTTACGATTATAATAACAATACGTAGCGCATTGTATAATATTTGTTAACTTGTTGACTTTGGAAGATTATTGATTTGATTTTATAAGGATTACTTGTGCTCGTTACTTGTACTCGTACAAGCTGACAAATTCAGTTAGCATGCAAAACGTTGTATATACAGTTAAAATTGTTTAGCCGATGACATTTCGCTTTAATGAGAGATTTAACGGTAATTTTAGTTCATAACAATTTAAAATCAAGTGAGAATGAAAGTCACACAACACCAGACATTTTCCTAATCAGTTTACGATTCCAATCGAAATGTCGGCATATCTACCCGTCTACTGTTGGAATTCCTACGCTCATGAAAGCTGAAGCTTGTCTATACATATATATATATAGGAATGAATGAATGAATGAATGTGCTCTGAAGGCATATCATTGTAAAAGAATGAAATCATTCATTCGGTTGAAATGAAACTTATACATAATACTTGTTTCGGCTCAAGAAATCTGCGAAATGTTTTAAATTTTCGATGGGTGATGCTGCAGGCTAATTTCCGCATAAACAATATAATACTATTAATTAATTATTCGTTAGATGAATCACTGAACTTTAATTCAGGCAGATTAACAAAAATAAACAAATAAATTCTTTATGTATGTTTTGAAGAAGTTTAGCTTAACAAAGTGAGTTAGGGTAGAAAGGCTGCGGTCAAGAATTATTTCAATTTTGAATGGAATGGCATTCCAATGCAATAGTGCGATTCATTATAAATCTTATATTCGTGTTACTATTAGTGAAATCAAGAGTAAACTTGAATAATGCCGTGCATTCAAATTCAAAGCAAATTCAAGCAAAGAGATTGTCTCCTGTACGTGGCAAAACGAATTTAACGAATATTAGGATGTTTTCATGATTTTTTATTTTCAGTATAAAATTTTTTGTTTCTAAAATCTCAAGAAAAGCGTTCACAATGAAATGAACCAAGAAGACTGACCGACGCAGTATCGTGTGCAAGTCGAAATTAAGAAGAAAATACATAACAAAATAATTCAATGAGATTATGTCTCGCATCATTGCGTGAATATGGAACTGAAAATTACTACCGCCTCTTTTCTACAATAAATGCTGAATATATCCACTGAAAACGTTTTTGTGGAAACGTGATGCGATCAATGGAAAAACACGCCTAAAACAAGTAAAAAAGTCTAACTTACAGTCCGTAGCAAGTGTTCATTATATCTTTGCATCGATCCGAATAGCCGGACAGGTAAAAATCACGACTACTAAATCAATTTTCGCGGCTGAAATACTCAAATGCGGTAGAGTTTTCCTTGTCGTAGCTGTAGCGCGTACTTAGTCGGTAAAGGCAAGGTCCATAAGATACATGCCTGCTAATCTTCGGCCACCACCTCCATATTTCTTTCTCTGTCCTCTTTTCTTTTCGATCGTCATTGTCTTACGCGTATAGGAGATATCCCCTTAGCGATTGATTGGTCTTATCAAAAAAAAAAAAAAATAAATAAATAAATAAAAAAAAAACTTGTATAAATATTTTTAAAGGGTGCAACATATTTGTATATAAATCGTTAGCAAATTATTGGCTATAAAAGGGATTAAAAACATATTTTTAATTCAAGATTTAGTTCGTCGGTTATCGGGTTGATTATGAAAGATAAAAATAGTTATACGTGATAATTGACAAGCCAAGCGGAAAAACCACTTTAGATATTTCATTTATAATTTTACTCATCATCAACTGTAGGCGAATCCTTCATTCGATTTGTCCTTCATTTGTCGTTCATTCCATTTCGATACTAGCTGGCGTACAAGGACTTTCACTATTTCTGCCTAATTTGGAGACGGCTAGGAGAGTGTCTACTAAACACCGATGAACACGCAGACAGACGTATAACCAGACAGAGCGATAGACGAATCTGCTTACAACTATTTACGATGTCATGCTGATTAAAAATATCTGAAACTTCTTTTCTGGTGTTGCAAACGTTTTAACAAAATGAACATACACGCACCCATCCTTCGAAGAGGGGCAGAACTATGTAAGACGAAAATTTTATATCGAGATGTAAGAAAAGATAAACACTATCGGGTTTTATGCCCGCTCTAGACGAAACCGTTTGGTTGAGTTATTATTTGAACTCGATGAAAATAAGAACAGTGAAAATTTATAATAAGAATTTCATTGTAAGCAAAATTTTAAAGCTTGAATTTTAATTTTCGGGAGCAGAAAACTGGATAGAGTTTAGTAAACTGACTACAATATTGTCCCTAATTTTTGTCCAGTGTCAGCAACAATATAACTCCTACGATCCCCTTTTTGCCCCTTTTGATTCGTTTATAAAAGTCCAAAATCGGGCAGGTTGGTTTCCTTAAATGACTTTGAGAGCCTGTCTAGTACAATATTTTCTATGCCTAATAAATATCCTCAAAGCGAAGTCATTGCCGATGGTTATTTCATTACGCATAATAAGCCCTGTTTTCGCCGTTCGGCTCACACAATTTTACAGGAATATGGCGCGGAAATTATGACATTCGAGAACTCTTTGGTGTGTCTTATAACTGAACTAACACGTCTTCTTATCGTTGATGGGTTACAACGGACTTTTTTCTCATTTCATCATCAATATAGGTCTCGAATTCTGAATCTTTTCGTGCACAAATTTTCGTCGTTCTTACTTATCCCTGAAACATAAAACTTTTAAATACAACGAGGCAAACTGAAGAACGCATAAAGACTTCTTTAGGCATTTTAATCGGAAACTGTTTTTCCCAAGCAATTACAAGAATTTTAGAAAACATTATCATGCATTGAGTGTTGTCTGGGAAGAATCTTTTAAAGTTTGCCCCTTCTATATAAATGACTCAAACACTTTGCTTTGAAAACAATCTAGAAATAAATGATTTGGGAGTCTCCCAACCGGAGAAGCTCTGCACGAGGAGTAACTACATGCCACATTTCTCGCCGTACTGGAATGCATCAAGAACTTTTGATAGTTCGGGAAGGGAATTGGATACCAATCCGCCGCATCGACTCCAAACGTCCAAGTACTTCAAAGTCCTATTTATTGCATAGCAATCAATTAACTTCTTATAGGAATTAACGAGCACCCTTAAGAAAGTCCGTACCAGATGGCATATCAGTTACAGTACTAAACAAGCGTGTAGTCAAGCAGATAATTACGCAACCCCTGCAAGAAGTGCTACCAGGCCGGAGCGCCAAAGTTGGTGAAAAATTATTGATTCTACCAATCCTGCCAACTATCGTTATATTGCCGTATGTTGGGTTATAGCCAAAACCAGCTAAACAAGCGTTGGTTCAATGGTAAGCTAGCGTTCCATTCCATCGAAATACACGTGAAGGCGATTCGCCATTTCGGCGAAAGCAAGCTCTTTGTTCCGGATATCTCTAAGGGGCGATAAGACTTTTCTATCTCCAAGGTGAGTTAGCGTAGGTAACAATTGTACTCGATGGATATGACGTTTCTTGAATACCTGACTGTCTGGGAGATATGCGAGTACCGCATCACACACTATTGTTTATTGTCGTCTTTTAGTCGCACTGTAATTCTTTTCATTTCTTTCCCACCTATAACTCTTCCTAACCGATACCGTGCCCATCCCTATAAAAGACGGTCCCTAGGTGGACGAACGAAGAGGGAAAAGTTATCAAAAAAAAAAAAAAAAAAAAAAACCGAAATTGTATTATTTCAATTTATCACGAAGTGTGTTATAAATTTCACAATGTACAAAATTGTTACAAAATATTAATGACATTTGAAGTAATATACAAATTTTGTAAGACCTGCAAGCTAGTCAAGAGCTATCAAATTTACTTTTTTATACGATATCTTGGGTCCATTATGATCAAAAACTTTATGTATTCACCAGGTCCCATATTCTAATTAATATTATTAATTTTATAAGCAGAGAAATAAATTCAAAGACTAACGCCTTAAAGCACTAGCACTTAGAGCTATCGGTTTTATTGGAAACTCTACCGCACTAATACGAAATAACTTAAAAAAAAAAAATTCTACAGATGCAAACACAATCGAAATTTCAAAGTTTTGAAGCCATATCATAATTAGAGGTTAAGCTCATCATGAGCTCCTTAATAACCATCAGCAATCTTAAGCCTCCATTCGATTAATTTTTAAACTTGCCTTGCAGTGAGCACTGAATAACAACTTGAGGGCAAATTTGTTCGTGTAGTCAACACGAACGAGTAAAGGACACGCAAACACACATTCGTTAATCGATTCCATTCGTTAATCGATTCCATTATGTATCCCGACGGAATTTCTAATCAAAAAAGTCTCAACTAAATTTTGTAACAGGGAGCAAAGAAAAAACTTAAGAGAAAACACTGAGCTCACACTGAGCAGATTACAACAAATTAGTGTACTTCACTGTGAAAAAAAAACGTATGGACTAAAACGTTCTATAACGAGTGAAGAAGAAGAAAATTTCACTGTATCACATTGTACATGCGTGGGTAAGACAAAATTAATGGTGTACCGCATCATGACTTGAACCCGGGTCATCCAATTGAATGCCCCGATTATTCTACTCGCTAGCCTAAGCGGTAACGTCTTGGATATGCGCAATTTTCTACAAAGGAATGAAAGAACGTGAAACTTGCAAAAAAAAACTGTTTCGTGGAAGCCACCACACGTTTCAAGTTTATATATAAAAAATCTAGAAAAACAGCGTTTTATGTAATTTAAGAGAAATACTTTCACATATAAAACTCGAATATTAATAAATGTTTTTTTGTTATATAAATTTGGATAAATGATTCCCCGATGTTTAGTGAACAGGATATACTGGGGCAGTAAACAAGCTCGCGCTGCTCTCCTTGAGTGATCGTAACTAGTACTTTACCGTAATCAATAAAACTGTGACCTTTCCAGGATAAGTTATCCCAGATAATAGCTTTTGGGATCTTTCTGTACCAAAAAAGTGTCATTTACGAAAACTGTGACTTTTCCTGTTCAATTTAAACAATATTGCCGTAGACAGGGAGCGGATGAATATTCGTTGCGACCAAATTTGGAATGGCTAGCTGCATGTGCTGTGCAGTATTTACTACAACCAGTTACTACAACCAGCTCGAGAACAAAAGCTGATGTAATTGAAACGAAAAACCAGTGCAAAGTGTCAAATATGAGTGTAATGTGAGTTTTCATTATGAAGAAATTCGGTCTCGTATAAAAAAGGCTTATAAGGCCAGGCAGCGCTAACTTAGTTTGTGGGAGCCTCCCCGCTTTTGCTACCAGGCGTTGCTTTTTGTGACTATCAATCAATTCAATTCATGATTTATTTCCTCCTCAAGCGAAGTCTACAATTTTAGGGCCGGAAATAAAAAATGACTCCATTAGATAGGTAGTCTCAAGACAGCAATTTTGGACTTTCTGCAAGAAATTCAGGCTCTGCCTAAGAGATAAGAAAAGTAATGTTTCGCAGTAGATGCAGTTTCATTAAAATATCTCATGATATATTTTTTTTCAATGAACTTTCAATTTTATTAAAGATAACCTGCAGGAACTTATTAATATTCTCAATTATACTACGTTTTAACCAAATGCAATAGTTGCAGATATCAATAATTATCATTGCACACTTGTAACACCTTCCGAGATCCGTAAACGCGTCCTTCGGGACACACAAATAAAAATAACTTACTTTCTTATATGGATAGGGGTTGGTGGCGACGAACTTTGAATATACCAAGGAAGTTCGGTTTTTCTAATTTCTTTAAGGTAAATTCTTAAGGTAAACTGTTCGCAATTAATATAATTTCTTGGGAGTTGGATACATATGAGATTTTTTGGGGATCCACGCAATAACGATACCGTAACAAAGTAAGTAAGTTTTTCTAATAAAAAATCTGAAGTGGTCTTAGCTTTTATGACACGATTTATACTTTACATTCTTCCAATAAGTAAACACACGCTCTATGATTGTTAGAAGCAATCATTTTTTTCATATCCGCCACTGAATGATCGGGTTTTTTTTTCATAATGCATGTAACATCCAAAAGGAAATTGCAGAGACCTTTTAAAGTATATATATTCTTGAACGCCAGCCAGTTGTCTGTCCGTCTGTGTGTCCGTGTGGTGTTTGTCTTTGGCATTCTCATTGTCGCAAAAATGAAGATATCGCCTTCAAAGTTGATAGAAACATTGAAAGTTTCTGCACGCAAGTTGACATTGAAAATTGGCCAAATCGCTTGGAGCAGAAGCGTGCAGTGAAACGTAAACTGAACGCAACATCGTTTTTTGTAACAAAAATTTTGGATTTTTGATCGTTACTCGGAAATTATAAAAGTTAGAAGGATGCAATTTTCCACATTGACTTTACTGCTCTGCACTTTGCTCCTTAAGTGCAAAAATGGAAAACATAACCCATGTCGACAAAAACTTACAATTCATTAAATTTTATGTTTTTCACTTTTTTCAGATTTTATGCTTATTTATCATAAGGCAGACAAGAAAGAATGTTTAAAACTATTTTGCACACTCCTCAAATGAAGATATATTATCTGCCTAAAAATGGGTTAATTTTAAGATGAGTATGGTAGATGCGGCGATTAATGCGATATGGGTATCATATAAAAGTATTGGGAGAGTAGAATCCGAAAAGCAAAGTGGTGGGTATGCGAGATTCGACCACCACCAAATACAAGTTTCAGGGCAAAATTGTGATACTTAGCAAAGACATCAACTGTAAAAAAGAAATGTGTTCCCTCTCTATGGGAAATCTGTACTTCGGTCGAAAAAGCCGCAATCAGTTGTGACGAAGATTAACATATTGAGCGTAATAATGAAACAGAGACTCAACAATTTTATCGTTGTTATGATTTATAAACTAATTTCTCTAATTTTATGGACAAAAAAAAGCAAAACAAAAAATAGTAAAAACAATACGAAAACAAAATCTTTTGAACTTATTTAAAAGTAAAAAAAAAAAAAAAAAAAAAAAAAAATGATAGAAAATATCCTTAAAATAGCAGAAATAAAAGGATTTCCGCAAGGAAAGCAAACGTTCAAAATTCACAACCGTTGTAAAGACGAACAGACAAACATACCGCATGTACATATATATTGTTTTAAGCAAGTTAACAAATTTCAAGAATATTCAAGCTAACAATCAACCAAACTATACGTTTATGTGCAGAGTTATGCAGCAGCATAGTGCAGTAAAAAAGAAAAAAAAAAAACACAAAAAACAAAACCAAAAAGAAAATAAAAACACAGAGTAAAGTAGAATGAAGGGTAAAACAAAAAAAGGTTTCGGGGCAAACAAGATTTTTGCCACGTTAGCACATTTACTAAACAGCCATCCATCCATGAGTTCGCTTTCTTATTCTTATTGCCTGTCAGTTTATATGTTTGTGTTTATATGTATTTTGTATATGTATGCAAGTGTGTATGTTATTTTTTGCTTGCACAGGCGGTGTTTTGTTCCTGTGCAAAACAATCTGTTTCCTTAAGAACACTCTAAAGAAACATTTACAATGTGCAACAACGTATACAACAACAAAACACTATACCTTCATTCAGAGTCTATTGTGTGCAGTCAACTTGAACAGCAGTAACAGCGGCAGCAAAAATATCACAAGTGCAAAGTTTTCTTGGCAGTGAATCTAAGGAAAATGAATAAAAAAAAAAAAAAAACAACGAACAAAATAAATAAAAAAAAATTAAAAGGTTCATATAGCAAAGGATTCACATCATCATCATCATTATCATCATGATTATGGTTTAAGACTCATCATCTGGTGGCAGTTGTTGTATCATAATATTTTGACACCAACAAAATACGAAAACATTACCAGGAAAAACGAAAGAAAAGAAAAAAAATAATAAAAAAAAAAAAAATCTAAATAAAAAGTTCAACTTAATATTAACGAAAAATCGGCAAAAAGCTAAACTGAAAGTTTTACTGTTGTTGTTGTTGTTGTTGTTGTTGTGGTATAGCATTGCAGTTCATTTCCAGTTTATAAACTACGTGCCCACACATCTACTAACAGACGCATATATTTTTACATATAATTCATTGGTTTTGTTTTCTTAACTGATGAATTATGGCTAAAGTTATTGGATCTGCATGGAAGGCCCGTAAATTATCTAATGTAAGCAACCAAGCAAGCCGGCAAGCAAGCAAACAACATGTTCTTAAACAACACTTGCTCTCCTTAACAGTTATAGCGAGAGAGAGAGAGAGAGAGAGAGAAGAACAAGTAAAATGATTAAAATAACTACAACGTAATAGATATTCTGAGGATACTTTCTTACGACGAATTTTAACGATACCTAAAGTCCATCAGCAACGTCAGCACGTCCCGACAGTCCATCGAATATAAGGCTATAGAGTTTAAACGCAATTGTTTTAAAATTTTCTTTTTCGGGCATAGATGGAGAACGGGTAGAAAGAACGGTAGACAGTCAGGTTGACGAACGAGTCGATAGGCAGTAAAAAAAGTACTTGCAATGCATAAGAACGTGAAAGAGTTTAACAAGGAGAGGCAAATCGATAAACAAGAAAGCAGATGAATAGGTAAGCAGCTAGACACCTGGGAAAACAAACGGACCAACTAATTGATAAATAAATACTAGAATGAATATCCAAAGGGATCCAACAAAATATATTGAGAATTTCACAATAGTCCGATAAAAATGAGCCGTTGTTTCTTCTTAAAGTGACTTAAGGCTAAGACCAACCTTCAACCACGCCATTTAACGCTTATAACGCTTATATGAAAAGAACTCTTTCGTTATGTTTAAGAAGAAGCCATTGTAAGTGCCTTTAAGGGATTTTCAAAAAGAAACCTATCTCGATCGCTCTTTGCGGTGTGTATGTGTAAGCATGTATCGGAAAAAACGGCCCAACTCGCTCCTATCAAGGTCTCACTTGACCGGTAGTTAGTTGCTGGCCCGTCCTACTTCAAGTTTGCAAGATTTGTGCGAATAAGGACAGCAAGAAAAAAAAAAAAAAAAAAATAAACAAAATAAGTAAAAAGAACAACAAAACTGCAAAGCAATCTCGGCTAAGTGAAGTTAATTGTGTTTGAAATGTAGTACTGACAAAGTTTCTCAACAAATGGAATTAAAATTAGCAATAAAGTTGAACTTAAAACGGATGCATTATTAAGGAACGTGTAGCGCTCTTGGAACTTGGACAAGTAGTGGTATATTTTTTCATAGAAGAGCAGTCAGTTTATGCAAAATAAGTGTAAGTAAATTAAATATACAGATTGTTACCTATCTCTCTATTCCTAAGAAGTTGTGTTTAACCTTGTGGACCAAAGTTAAATTAGAGATTAAATTTCTATAACCTTTTGTTTGTTGTGATTTCTGTTACGGTTACAAGTGTATTATATCAGCCAAAGCGAATTAAATGAACAACAAGATATGAACGTGACATCTCTGTCCACTAAAATAGTTCATCATTTAATTCATAACCATAAAATTTGCAAACAATTCAGGCAATACAATTTGCTGGGGAATTGAATTTAACAAATGTTGTTGAAAAAAAAAATATATATATATATATATATATAAATAAAAATAATGAAAACGAAAAAGAAGAAGAAAAATGTAAATAAAATTTCATTCATTCGCTTTATTTTTGCTTTATTTTGTTTTTTTGTTTTTTTTTTCTTTTTTTTACTTTCTCTAAATGTTTGGTTAATCCTTTTATTTATATATACACATTCATAAATATATGTATGTATATTCCACTACATGTAGCATGTTATCTTTCATTCTTTGCATTTGAACTCTTGGCTGATGGCAATTTACAAAGCCCTGGTGACAATTGTGTGGCAAATGAAGCATAAGAGCAAACTAAAAACATACAACGTTTTTATTCTATCCTTTGCTAAAGTTATACTTATTTCATCCTCGCATTTGCAATACGCCACAATTTGTAAAAAATTCGTTGTTAATTTAATTATCTTTCTCATCATAATTCGTTTGCTTAATAATAAAACTGTCAAAAAGTCACGAACGAACGTCAAAGAGTCCAGCACTAGACTCTTGATTTATTTCATCTACAGATCTAAATTGAAAGACAGCCATAGTTCTGCTTCAAGTAGAACAAAATGATCGGAGAGACAAAAATTGAAAATTATTTTCATTAAAACTTTTCAGAATATAGCAGGAGGAAATAACGAGCAAGTGAATCAGAAGAAGCTATTTGGTCAATGATTCATGCCTATTGATCCAACTACAGTAACTTGAATAAATTAATCCGGGATTGTATGAAAAGGTCGATTGACTCATAACTTAACACTTTTTTTTACAGTATTTTGATAGCGGCTCCGGCTTTCATTTGTTCCTTGTTGTAGATGTCACGTATCACAAGTCATATTTTATTTCTACAATAGAACCTTTGCAAGTCTGCGGTTCAGAAAATTTTGAAACCACCTAATTTTTATGAGAATGTTAAAGTAGCTTCCTAACGTTTTCCAAGAGAGGGTGCAACTAGTACTAAAAGTTGCCGACCAATCGATTTTTCATCTGAAAGGATTATTTACAAACTTTACGCAACAGTATAAGTCATCGCCCTTAAGTATACACAATCCTGGTTTTGGAGTTTTGAATAGATTTACCTCTGCGCTTAAAACTAAGAGCCACACAATGCTAACGATTGCTAATTATAATGCACACTAGACGAACCATTACCGAACCGATAATAAACCTGAATATCTGTCTTAATGGGACGGACGAGGGAGAAAGGCAGGAAAGTGCACTGTGTTACGAGTTACTCGAATGAGGGAATGAGGCTGCCAACCACATCTGATGCAACTGAGCTCAAACCGTACGCAATTTGTCAAAAGGGTCACGATATTGTGGCATTCCGCGATGACAACGCTCGGTCCCAAATGACAAAAATGGCCCAAGAAATGCACTTAGCCGACTATATACAGCTCTTTGCCGTATTTACCGGACATTGATTGCACTTGTGATTACACTAAACCTTCCTGTTGAAAAACTCGTTCGTTGTCTGTGCTGCATCAAATATCATTTGTCATTTGTTCACGGAATTCATATGTTACCTATGAGCTAGGAGGACTAGTGTCGACAATGCTTGATAATACAATAATTTTGCGAAAAAAAAAATCCTCAGATATTTAATCATAGACGCAATATATTCAAACATGAAATATTGTTTGGTTGCAATATGTTGTATGCATTAGTTGCCCACAATTAGCTTAATTGATCGAACAATTCGGGGAAAACTTGGAACTTGGAGGAAAACTAAATTGGGGCAAACAATTCATATCCCATTCATATTCGTAGGACGGAGAACTCTAGTATAATGATGAGTTAAACGAATATTGATTTTGCACCTGAACAGTGTTCCGAACAGTGTTTTGACTGTGCGCACTTTTGCGATCATTTTTTTGTACAGCTTTGAGACAAATTATAAGAATAAAATGTATTTACTACGTAGTTTACGTGAAATGGCTCGAAATGTCTTACATCGAAATTCAGTGAGGGAAGTCCTTAATGGAAAATTCAATAAACATGTGGTTTGGCTGCTTTTCTTTTTCAGTAGATGCATCTTAACGAGTAGTGCTGAGTATTGTCTGCAATTGGTTTGCGAGAAAATTTTACTGAAAAGAGAAAATGGATCTTTTTGAAAGCATTACGGTTCAAAGAATCGTTTGCTCGTTTCGTGTCCTGATGTAGCTTTCTTATTCATTATGTTAGCAAAGAAGGGACTCTTATCTAAGTCTGAAGTATTCTCGTGATCTCTCTCTTCCTTTCTCTCGCTCTTGTCATGATGCGCGTAAAATTCTACGCTTTTCTATCTTTTCATTCGTGCATTCTCTCATTCTCTTGTTTTAACAATATTTAAGGTCATAAAAATGAGCAAAGAACACTGAATCTGTTCTCGTACAGCTCTCTCAGTTTAAACTGTGAAGCGGGCTCAAACTTTCGCGTGGCTCACTTGCAAGTACATTGAAGTGTAGTTGATTCGAATTTAGATTTTATAATAGATGTCGCTTTGAAATTCAATCGAAGCAGAACTATCCAAAAATTGGATGACACGTTTATCTATACGGACAAAATATTGAATGAATTGTAGTGGGTGTCAGAGGTTCGCCTTAAAAGTTAGATGAACTTCTTATTTGTTGTTGTGATTTTCTAATTTCAATTTTTTTTTGTTTATTAACATATCTATGAATGTTGGCTTTATATGTATTCATAAGTCTAACAAACTTTTACAGGAATTGACTTCATTTATTTGTTTATTTATTCCTTTTTGGAATTTGTATTTAATTTTTTCCTACTTTTCTTTCTTTTGCTGCTATAGTATTCATTGTGATGACGATGACGATGATGATGATGATGATGATGATGATGATGATGGTATTTATGTGTCATCATAAAAATTTCATTGGTTTTGTGGTTGAGAAGTGAAAAGCAACATAAAAGAGTGATGACTTATTCGTTGTTTCTCTTCTTTTTTTTTTTCAAATAAATGATGATTTTCAATGAATGAATGTATGGATGAAAGGAATTCATACAATAACCAACAATTAGCTGCAATTCGCTTTTGAATCAAGAAGGAATACATATGTATCTATACCCTTGAACATTCATCCCTCAAAGAGGTTTCAAAGCTTTAATGGATAAGCCATATACAAAGTACCGTGAATAATATCGCGGAAGCACTTCTCGAATTTTAAAGGAATTTTTTTGCTTTTGTGATAAACATTTCACGATACTTTTGCTTTAAAGTCAAGTTCTTGATCAAAAGTGAATTCTTCTGATCAAGCGAACCATTTCAATGCTTTTTAAAAAAGCAGCAACGTTTTCTTATAACTTCGCGTTTTTATGATGTTCACCTGTTTGTTAGAAAAGATCCTTTCCACTAGAGTATAAATAATTAATTTTGATAGTACGTTTTTCTACTTGGCCGTAGTTGCTGATTGATTTGCTGAAATTATTATTTTATTGATATATTACAAGACTTGGGGCTGCCGACTGACTCATTGAAAATTTTTTATATATAAATGCTGAACGTTTGCCTTCAATTGGACGTTTCGTTCGCATTAGTTATCGCGATTAGAGTGGTGGATCGCTTGTCTGAACAGTTGCAATTAACAAGTTAAAGAGAACACGCGCTGTCCTATATGAAGTAGTTTTCATTGTTAGTAATCATTCTTTCCACAAATGATTCAAGCTTGTTTCTCTTCATCTGCGTTTCGCAGACGGAAACTTGCTTCCTTAAATATTTCATTGTACGGATCTAATTTTTGTATCAAATTTTATGTTATTTTTAATTCCGTCGCTTAGTCATAATATGAAATGTGCGGCCTCGTTCAGTTTCCTTACCTTCCATCGATTTTAAAGCGATTGGTCGACTAGAATGTACCGACGACACGACTTTAACATCGAAATCTACAGAGCGTAAGCAAGCGCGCCATTAACGTGATGCTAATTTCGATGAAGCATCTGCACTGTAAATACCACGTGCTTTTCATCAAAAGTTTAGACTTTTGACTGAATTGACATATATCACAAGGTTTTTTTTTTTTAAATGAACTCTGAACTGTCGCTTACCACTCGCTCTATTTTCGACTTAATCAGAGAAGGCGACATGTTCATATATATATTTAAATATATACATGTGTTTATGTATAATATATACATGTATTCTATATATATATATATATATATATATGTCGTGTATGTATATATATGTAAAATGTGCATGCCAAACCTTTTCCATCACTTTCTACAACTCTTGCTCATCTTTCTGACAACATGACGACACCGTCTTAAAAGAACGATATTGCTTTGGCAGCGATCCAGTCATCCACTCATATTCGGACTTCTTCAGCAATTTTAGGCCGCGTGTCAGTCAAGCTAATCTGACCATATGACCTTCGATCTGAACAAGTGGTAGCGGGAAGGGCTACGTGTGGTAAGTATGAAGGGTGTGGCGGAACTTCCCAATTGAGCTACAACAGTGTATCCTTGACAACCCTTGCAACGTGTGGCCGAGCGTTGTCCTGCAAGAGAATGACTCTGCGCTTGTTAACCGCAATTACTCCTCATTCGTCCAAAAATATATTATTCAAATTGTCCAATTGAAATCGAAAGACATCTGCAGTAACAGTGCCATTTGATTTGAACAGAGTGTAATGCATTACACTTTCCTGATACGACCGTATGCACAGCAAAACTTTATGGCCATGAATATTCCGCTTCGGTGTCGATGTTGATGGCTCTGCTGGACTAACGCATAAATTTTTGCTCTTAGGGTCATCCTATCGTACAAGATCCAATTTTCATCGTAAGGCGCTATAGGTCGCAGAAAACTCTTCTTTTTTTTTGCTTGGCAAGCAAAGAATGCGCGATTTTGAAACGGTTCCAGATGGCATTTTCAATCAATTCGTGTGGTAGCCATTTTCCCTCGTTTTTGAGCTTTCCCATCGTATGTAAACGGCTAGAAATAGTCGTTCTTTGAGGGTTGATTGAGTACAAAAAGTCTTGCAATTCATTGTCCTCGAAGTTTTTTGGTGTTTCACGCCGTTGTTTGACATTGATAACAAATACACTATTTTTAAATCGTCGAAATCAAAACCGACTATTCGGACATGATGGAGCAGGATCACCACAAATTTCTAAAATTGTTTGATGACCTTCGCCAGCAGATTTCTTCAAATAAGACAACAAAAGTAATGAATGTCGAATGTGCCATTTTGCGCATTGCATGATTAGCGTCTGTATACACTGAATAACTCAATCATACAAAATCGGAAATTTTTATTTTATGTAGACAGTCAGCAGTTAGTGGGTAGTTGTGTACATTGATACTTTGCATTATTCTATCACTTTCATCAATAGATGTTGCTGATTAAAATACATGGAAGCACCTATATATGTGTATGTATATATATATATATATATATATATATATGTATATATGTATATACATGGCAATTCTAGAGTCGTTTTTAGTCACAAACCTCAATCTCAAACCCCGGAATTTTCAATCCTAATATTCTCTACGAAAAATTTGGATGAGAAGCCTTCACAAAAACTATTTCCGGTGGCTTTTTCCTACGGGACATCATTGAAAACATTTCGTTGAACTGAATCTGTTTGGGTAGTCATATTTTGCATTCATTTTCGAAATTCTTTTTTAGTTTTCGGTATCGGAGATAAATGGAGATAAATGAAGTCTGTAGCTTTGTCAATATTGTTGTATATAAATAAAATATTAGTTTTTAAAGGAAATCAGTTGTTTGCTGTTTCAGCCTTAGTGCATTTGTGAGGCATATAATCTAAGTACACACGCATACCCACATATATACATCAACTTGTAAAATCTTCGTTGTAAGCGAACCTGGAAATTAAAGGAAATTGAAATTTCATCTATCAAGATAATGGGCGAAGAATTGAGTGACTTTTACGACATTTTACAAAAGGTGCACATATCACAAAAAGGGATGAAAAAATTTGTTGAGCTATTGCTGAGTATTGCTGATGGGCCGAACGTATGCTAACTAGATGGCCAAAACTGTTGAGTTGCGTGGTTGCAATTTACTAAAGCAATTTTACAATGGAAAATTTTTCATATGAATTTATTTTTTTCCTTTGCAATTAAACAGAAAAGAAGGCGCGTTTTCAAGAGAACGATAAACGATAAAAGATATATTATTGAAAGTATTGTCAATCGGTACTTATTCATTTTGCTCTTCGACTATACAGACAAACTAGATGTTGAATGGACATCTCGTCATCGCATGATTTGTACCGTACTTACGTAACTCTTATAGGCAATAGTCGTGCGAAGAAGTTACAATTGGTTAATTGTTGGCAGATAAAAACCTATGTAAGCACTATTTTCAATATTTGTTGCTATTTACAATGTATTTGTATTGAAAATGCTTTAAGTAGACGTATACATTTCCTTCCTTAGTTCCATTCATCCATACGTTATATTAAATCTGAACCAAGTCAAATGTCGAATATCCATTTCTTTTATTCAAATGATGGCCGTATACACGCCCATAATTCGGGTCAGGTAATACTATTTCAAGAATCAATATTTTTGAAATTAACCTATTGCTTTTTTATACAATAATTATTTTTAATTGTAAAATTTAGGTTTTTTTAAACGAAACATAACGAGTTTTCTACCCAATTAATAAATAATTTAAGGGAAAATATTTGTCACCATATTATACCTATATTTGCGGTTAATTTTATGTAATCGAAATGTGTTTATTTTTAAATAACCGCAAGCCTATAAACATATCCATTAACAAAATAGAACAGGGAATAAACTACCGTAGGTATAAAACGAACTTTCCAATACTCGTCATTCGTCTTTCTTAGGTATTTGAACGAAATATGATTGCAAGGTGCGCAGTATACGTCGTCAATTGTTTATCATATATATTGGATATGTGAATATATGTTAAAGGTTTTTTAAATGCTTTTTAAGTTCAATTCTTAACTTCGTTAAACTTCGTTTTGTTGAACTAACTTTTAGCATTTCATCTAGGTTTTCCTTTCGACCTAGCGAGATGTGAAGTCTGTGCCGAAAGAATAATTGATTTTTGCAGGCTGTCGCCCGAAAGTTTTCATCGGGAAGATATCGACTCTAACAAGTGTTAATTGGCTGGAAGAAAATAAAAAAGAAAAAATTGAAAAAGGGCGTAGCGAGTCGCGACGGCACATTTCAAGCTCAGCGCTGCTGATGTTGTACTTTTCGATTTGATTTTGAGGTCACTTGCGTCAGAGCTAGTTTGCGTTTATTTTTCAGTAATGGCTCATCATACGCTATACCCAGATAATCCTGCCGCAGTGTTATAAACATTTCGCTTCAGTGTTCGCCTTGATCGCTCCTCCTATTGGCAGTAAGCTTTCTTACAAACTTCATGCTGTTTTGGAGTATTCGCTTATGAATATTATTTTCAATTGCTTTGAGTTCCGTGTTCGATTATATCTTTGACGGTCTACTCTACTCAAAGAAACTGTGTTGTGTGCATTTGCTTGATTAAATAAATTGTGCTGTGATGGAAATCCTAGGGATGGTATTTTGATAAACAAAAAAACAAATTAAAAAAAAAAACAACACAATCTAATCGAATGCAATATAAAATCTCCCTTGAGTTTTATTAATTGAAGCAAATTTACAGCTCAACTGTTCTTTTGGAAAAATTTTTAAGACGTTACTCTTTATTTCATTGGCCAGATATACAAGTTGATATACGAGTAAGTCAATTATTTTCTACGCTCCCCATTCAGGAAAGTTTTACTTTCTAAAATCTTTGCGGCCGACTAACTCATAGAGTCTGTACAGTTTGTCGTTCTATGCCTCTGTAGGGGTTGTTTAGGGAAAACCAAATAATAACAAAACAATAAAAAAAGCAACTATGACAACATTAAACATAAAACGTTCAATATTTATTATCATCGATTTAATGTCCATAAGGAGTGTTTAGTTAGTTTAGTTAATTTAGTTTGTTAAACAATTGCTTGGCTTTGTAAACATATGCATACGCTTGTACATTGGATATACATAGTATGCGGTCACGTCGACAAACCCCAAAAATAAAACTCAATCACGTATGAAACTGTCGAATAAATAACCAAAACGACAACAGAGGGTAATAAATGTCATGCGTTGTCACCTATGAAGCGTTATTATTACGGGTTAATTCCTGTTTTAATATACATAATATATAATATTATTTAAATTAAACATACATATCGTTTATATATACATACACATATACATACATACATACATACATACATACATACATACATACAGATAATAGTTCAAATTAAATATCTTGTACCATAGTTTTAATAAATTTTCAATTTTATCTAATGCAATGAATGTAATAAAATATTTTAATGAGAATATTTGTTTAAAAAAAAAAAAAAACTAAAATTTTTCTCATAATTATGACAGAAGAGATTTAATATAAAGAAATCCGTATTATCTGGATAATTAGCTGGTGTTTGTCTAATATTCCTTTCAGATAAATTCTATATCAATAGCAAGAAGGACACAATGTTGGACAGCGTCAAAGGAATCGATTAGTTACTTAGACAAGTGCTCGACTAAAAGAAGCACTTACCAGATAAAGCAGCAGATGAAAAGGAAAGGGAAAAGAGGGAGAGGGCCTGGGAAGCGTAGCAAATCCCCATTCAGTATTCCTCACGGGAAAAAACACAGAATCGGCCTTGCAATATACCGCCTAGAATTCACCTGTGCAAGAGCTATAGTGCATTGCTTTGAACTTTGATTTAGATTCTGGCCTTAGACCCTGCCTCTAATGATTGGCAAATTTCACGTTTACTCCTTTCACTAATCAGGTCACTAACGGTTCCGTTGAATTCCGTTGATTGTACTAATGATATTAATAGTTCGCCGGATATTCGTTGCATGCTCACATTGTTTTTTTTTTTTTTTTGCCTGATTCAGTTCATTCGCAGTTCTTTTTTCAACTAAATCACTTTTAAGCTTTTTCTCTCCCGTGCATTGAGTAACCCAGTTTAGTGTTGTTTACACTGCCGTGACGTCATATGTGCTTGCGCGCAAAGCTTAAAGATACTTTAATAGTTTTTTAATACTAATAGGGCGTAATTGCAATTTTATCCAACATATTATAATGTGATCTACGATGCTTTTTGAAGGTGGCATCAAGCTTGCCCTCATGGTACCCAAAAGATTTACTCACTTACATGCATAAGTAAATATATAGGTTCGTTATATTCGTAAGAGTATCGTGTATAACGTAGTTTTGTTAATACGTTGCTCAGAAAGGTATACATTTCCAAATGTTTGAATTTGCGTTTGAGAGATCTGCAGTCGATTTTATCGTGTCGGATGATTTTCTTGTAGGCATGAGACAAGAAATAAACGTCTTCAGGTCAACACGTTCTCTAACACGTAATATTTCGAATTCAAATCTAAAGCATTCTTCGTCTCATTTAGTAGTCTTCCGTCCACTTAGTATAAATTGCGTTCGCAAATATTTTAACTAACATACTGCGCCTGAAAATCGACGGACAATACAATTAAATAAAGCATATAGTAATCTATGGCGGTGCCCCACATTCTTTCGGCGCCTAACTGCTTTGCTGGGTGCATTTGTGATTGGCACCGCTCTCAAACCGCATAGAAGAATAGGCACTTCACTTGATTGATTGAACGACAGTTTTCTTATTGGGTTAATAGACGCTATGAACATGGTAGAATATATATAGAAAAACTTTGCTACCTTTAAGAAATACTTTTCGTGAAATTTTCATCTTTTCCCGAAGTGTTCCAAGCACTGAGCAAGACTGTCCACGACAAATTAATCCCAGCTGGCATCTTGCTTCATAATGTCTTATCTGCCGATTTTTTATTTCACTAATATCGGATCGGAACTGAATAAACTTTTCAAAATAAAAATGCTTTAGTTTATGTTGATTGAGATGACCGCTGCTATGCGATGTCAGGCTAGGAACAACATGAAAGCTTTAACGCTTAGGCTAAGAAATTGCAAGTTTGCGATGAAGTTTTTAGATTTGGCCACGAATTCGTTTATAGAATTATAGATTTTCTACCCTCGTTACATAATCTTCGACCAAAGAGCATAAGGAAAAATACTCGAGTGTAGACAAGAAATTAATGTCGAAAAATAATGAACAACTTACTGTAATAAAGCAGCATGTCTACGGCATATTTCATAACTTGTAACGCTTAAACGACGTGTAACATTATTCAGTAACTTTTTTAACCTTTTTCAACTATTTATCTATGCTAGGCATATTCGTGGGCGTAACGCACCAAATTTGTGATTTCGTTTTTACGTCGAATGTTTGAAGCAAAGTTTGATGTTGGGAGCTTCGACGATAGATTACAAGCCGGTAGACAAAGAAATCAATCGGTTCTTGAGATGGTGGGATCCCGTAGTGTCTGTTTAGTTTTATGATCGAAAAGTTTCGTTTCTATTCAAATTCATTATACCTATTCCAAATAGCTTACAGTTTGCTGTGGACATGTTCACCAACTCACATAATATTCTGCATTAAGTCGCAAATGGATGACAAAATTTTAAATATTTATTTGCCTTTAGGTCAACTATAGATAGAGTGTAAAATCCGTTACATTCGAAATATATGCATACGACGTTGCATAAACCATAGGTGTTCTTGATTAGCGTAAATAGTGGCTACGACTTAATTGTGTACGTTTATCCTTTTGCTGCAATTCCGTCAATTTAACTCAACAAGCTTTACGCTTGCCGTTTAGTCCTTTTGTTCTATTATCGTCACATTTAATTCATAAGAACAGCAATTTCCTTGTGATTAGCAGAAATCGTTTCAGGTTTCCTGTACTTCAATTTTAATATGTTAAATTTGTGTATGCACGTTATATAATTATAATATTCATATGATTACGAAATTTACCTTACGTGAGCGCGAGCAGTATATCAGCTGTAGAAGTCAGTCGTGACAGGACGAAATATATATACTTTAAGTATATTATATTCACAATCTTACGGTTTCCGAGCTATGTATTTTTTATTTTTTTTCATATTGCGCTCCGTAAAGAAGACACGTCTTGTGAGGCTAAGTGCAAAGAGAGCCTTTTATCAAATCACTGCTCGAGCACCACTTCAAAGTGAAAAAAGTTTGATTAATACGAAAAAAGAAATAAGAGAAAACAGTTGTTACAAGGGTGTGTAGAGGAAGCGTGGCTCTGTTAACGTTTCTGAGTGAGATTTCCGCTAAAACTTTGAACTTTCGTAAACTGAAAACTCAGCATGTAAAAGTCTTTTGGACTTGATGTTAGCAGTGTTTTCCAACGATGATTTTCTAAGAGTGAAGCAATTCGCACCTAACAGCAATGTTCAGGATATTCGCCTTTATTGTCAGTTTCATCGGTTCATTGGTTCCGATCACGTTTTAATAGCACCATCTTTCAAACTAAGTAGGAAACGTAATACCTCCGCGTTCAGCGATTTTTTTTTTTTTTTTTTTTTGTGTGACAGGCAACTTAACTTATTGAAAGTTTTCACACACTTTAGCGAGATAGCTTAGAAATATTACTTTGAAATGGAGAAATGACACTTTAGTGAACACTTCAATGACGAGCTAATGCTATGCCTTGCGGAGACAGGTAACGGTTTTTTAACGCCTAGCATTTACTTTTAATCGTGCTACTGCACAAGTCCTCTCTTTATTGACCTTCTGAAAGGAAAGCGCAAATACAAAATTTCATTCTGATGATTTTTGTTGTTTTATCTAATGAATTTCTCGGTGATTTTTTTTTTCAATCGTTTCATCAATCGCCACATACATAAGACCGTTTTATTTTACAACCAACATTTGCAGGTGAACGACCGAAAATCGTTATTTACTTTAGTTAATTTTTGGTGTCGTGTTAAGCTTACGAGTACTTTCGTCCTGTCGCTTACTAGCTTGGTATGCATGCAGCCACTGGAATATGCAATATAAAAATCCTAAAATTCATCTAAAACATTTAAATGACGGAAATTGCACGCAATATATTATTATAATCCGGTATTGAGTAAATAAACTTCTGTGTATGTTTATCGAACAAATTTATTGAAAATAGTGAAAGGAATGTGAAAGTGTGAGAAAAATCATTCAAACAAAATTTTTATATGTAACTGTGTTTTTCCAACAACTATTTCAATATCTACATTTCTCAATTTCAATAGGCTTGATATTTTTTAGGTAGAGCAAAATCAAGTCGGGTGTAAATATTAACAACTTCGATCCAACTTCGAATAGTTTTCGTTTATTTATTTCTTGTGCCTTTAAGGATAATGACGGATATAATCGTTGGTAGATCATGCTCATTTTCTAATTCGTTTAACTGAAGTGAAGTTAGCCCACTGTACCTAATCCACATTTTATCAAAGCCAAAAATGTGGGCTGTCGCCCACATTCGCTTTTGGATTCGCGTCTCTGCAAACGTGATTGATAATTGAACGCTGCAAAATGATTCGAAAATCTAAGCAAAATTAGAAATACAAGCATAAATAAAATAAGAAATTATACAGAAATATTATTAGATATTAAAAAAAAACAAATTTTTCTTGTATTTACCATATAGTGCATGTGTAGCGTTGGCGAAAAGTTTCAATATATAAAGTGTGCATAAAATATTTTTATGAAATCAGCCATGCGCAATTTATTGATATGTGTTAAAGGATGCTAAAACTTATCAGGAAAAGAGAAAAATTCAGTTTATGACTGTTGGGTATGACCTTTGACGATTTATTTCAATTTGTATAGTACTTATTATATCCGTATTTTCCGAACGCTCTAAGTCTCCTTGTGTTCCAACGTCGGTTTTTTTTAGATTTTTCTGACAGATTTTAGCGTCCTTTAAGACATAAGGCAAAAAGCTGCGCATGGCTTATTTCGTAAAAATTTTTTATAACTAATTGAGTGCTTTGGGTATATGGAGAGAGCCGGTTTTTGGCGAATTCCGAGGTGATGTATCCTGACAAGGGCAATGAAGTTAGGTTTTTCTGATAGATTTTAGCATTTTTCACGACATATTAACAATCGGTAGTCTACAAATGGTTATAACACGACTTCAACAATGCATTCTGTCAACATTTGTAACGTACTTTTGCATGAGATTTACTAGCAATAACTAAGCATTTTTGCTTTTGCGTTCGTAATTATCGGCTTAGTATATTTTATATGTGCACGTTTGCTAAGATTATTTAATTTTAATACTTATTTTACTTTATTGTTGTTTATTTCGCAATAAATTCTTGCTTAGCAAGGACATATTTTAGTGAAGACACGACCCATAAAATGTGGGTTATCTTGGGAGGCTATCTTCACTTCAGTGCCGTTTAACGGAATCGAATCCAAGTTTCAGTTTTTTCTACTTATTGTTGCAATTTTAGGATGATGGTTAGACAAGCAATCGGACGTGACTAATTTGATGTAAAAGTTCACGCTAATTAAGAAATGAATGTTTTTGCCTTTATGTGCCTTTTTGCGTTTTAATAAATGGGAAATAAAAAATAAATAAATAAACATTTAATAATAAGAATATTATTACTTGCAAGCATACATAAGTTGAAAAAAAGAAATTTAAGGAAAGAGTATTAAATGAAAATTATCCTTCGGCGATGGATTTACTTATTTATTTATTTATTTATTTATTTATTTATTTAGTCCACTTATACTAGAAACTCAACTAAACAAATAACAGTCGAGTTCAATTGGCTCTTAATGCAAAACTTATATTAATTAATAATAAAATTTAGTATAAGTATAATAAAACAAATAAGAAGAAAAAAAAAAGAAAAAAAAGCATGTGCACTATCAGCATAGGGCCACACTTACAACCGGTACAAGACCAAATTGCAAATGAACCCCTAAGCCGTCGCAAACATGCATAAGCCTGCCAACCGATAATAAATTGACAATAATTCATTTTCGAAACGTAACGACTTTTTAAGGATAGAAGCTAGTTTAAGTAAGACATAGGTAAATCGCGCGTATTAAGCAATGTTGCTTTAATGGACTTTAAAGGGTCCGATAACGAGAATAAGTGGTAGACATCATTTAGGTTCTTGCAAACGACTCTCAGTGGATTGAACAGCTCATAATTAAATTTACACTGACTAAGCTTAACCAAGATAAAGTGCCTAGAGAAGTGGTTAGGGACATTAAAGCTTATGTCACCAAGTAATAAAGGCGAGTCAATAGCACCATTTATTACTTTGACTACAAAGGAAACGCCAAGAACCAACCTACGTTTCTCAAGAGACGGTAAGGATAACAGAAGCAACCTATTGTCATAGGGAGGAAGAGAGGCAATCGGATCCCAACCCAAATTTCTAAGGGCAAACAGCAAGAATTGCTTTTGAACAGATTCAATTGAATGTACATAGCACGTATATGAAGGAGACCACACAACTGAGGCATACAGCCTTTTCGTAATGTACGGATCATCAAGCTCTTTGGACCACCTTAATTACTATAAAGGATACCATATTAGACACAAGTTAGACTTTGCATCGTTGTGCGTACAAAGCTCAATACATATGGTTATGATGTAGATATGTATGTAGATAAGTATATAAACGATGACTGTCAAACAAAGGTTGCTTTCTAAACGATATTGAATCTTAGTTGTTGTGCATGTGAACAGGAATTTGATGTGGGTGTGCGGATTACCGCAACGCAGAAATCCGTAAACCTTAATAACTAGAGATTAAATAGTAAATGCGAAAATTAAGTTAACTTTTTAAAAAAGTTTTTAGTTGACCTAGTTTCGTAGCACATTTACGTAACTAGCTTGATGGCCACTAATCTAATTATAGCCTACTATACAATTGTTGTTTCGTTTTACGTTACTTTAATCACTATATCTTAAATCACTTGTGGTACAATGGTATATTAAATTTGAGCGGATGTAAGCACAGAAGGTTTTGAGATAGGCCCAGCTCTCATGATACTGATTCACTTTCTGCGTCAATGTATACTTGTTTATACCTACGCCCATATTGTATTTTTGAGTTCAACTTTTGGAGACGTTTTTTTATGAAATATGACACAACACCGTGTTTTGGCTCGAAAATGAACACTGTTGGAATGGTCGGACCCCTTTTCTCTACCACTTCTCATATAAGTTTTTGGCACAAAGTATCATAAGGAATTTAATGGTAGGCCGTGGCTCACTGTAGCGTTTGTATTTCATTTATGTTCCCTCCTCTTACTTCGGCTTAAAATCCAAAACGTTTAGTGACAATTGGGTTAAAAAAAGAAAATTTTTTAACATAAAAATACTGTAAAAGATGCCAACAATCAAAAGCTTACTTTGTGAAAAAAAGAAACTTCCATGTTAACTATCTAAATAATTTATTTAGAAGATAGCAAAAGAAGTGAAAGTAGAGAGCACGAGAAGTTTTGTAAATAAAAAAATTAAAAGTGAAAAATATATAATAAATTATATAGAAACTTACTTAATCGTGAGATCGTCAAATAGACGCAGCATCAACAGTACATAAAAACTTTAAAAAAATAATTGAAGAAACACAGTGAACATGAAAAACTAACTAAGCACAAGACCAGGAAGAAAAATGTATTCGGCAATGACCGAAGCTTTTATACCGATCTGCGTTATCCTAAAAGAGACAAAAGAAGTAGGAGAACTAAATTGCTTGCTCTTTAATACGGGATGGGGTTGATGTAGTTGATCTTTTCTATTTTCAAAATAAAAGTTTTAGTCGTACAGGCGTGTAGATGTTGTGAGCACGTCCTTTGAAAAGTTTAAGTCATTTCCAAAATCTTTTGCAAATTTTCACGCGATTTTTTCATTTTCGCTAAGGGGAGAATTTTTACCACAGATACTAGAAAGCCGGACAGACATTCTTAATGGCATTCCAAATTTAAATGTCACCAATAAAACTTCTGTGTTGTATACATATATAAAAGTGTTGAAAAAAAATGAATTTATGACGTAGTATTAAATTACGAAGGCGTGAGCAATTTCTTCATTTTTGTAGAGGCACTACAGACGTGCCCATACATTCAAATCTTTGTACATTTATCTGCTATAGCTTATGAGTAATGGGCAGAAGACCAATTTTTTATTCCTTTTGCAAAATAGAGTGCGGTTCTCTCTTTACGTAGTACTGTCGGCAAGTCGTTCGACCGATTTGACCCATTTTCAATGCCAACCTGAGTACAAGAACTTTTAATGTTTCTGCCAAATTCGAACTCGATAGCTTCGACGTTACAAGTGTGTGCAGACGGACAGATGGACAGACAGATACCCTTAGTTGAATTCAGAATTTGATATATATCAAGATTGTACGTATATACTTTGTGGGCTCTTTGAAGCTTTCTCGTGCGCGTTGCAAATGTTTTGACAAAATGAACATACCCCTCATGCTACGGTAGTGGGTATTAAAAAAAATACTATTAAACGGAAACATTTCGTAAAAAATGAATAAGATTGCAACGTTAAGTAGAGTTGGCTCAAACTGTTTGATAAAACGATTCCGGAAACTTATTAAACATAAAGAACCAAGAAATTAAAATGAGAGGAAAACAATTAATTTTTAAATCAAATACAGAAACTGATTGATGAGAAAGAAACACTCGAAAACGGTGGTAGCAATGATTGCCAAACAAAAAGCTTTTTTTCTTTATTTATTTATTTATTTTTTTTAAGAACTAACAAAAGATATATAAGCGTATTATTTATTTAGAGTTAAATCTGTCAAATGTTGTTTTTTCTCGTGAGTGTCACCAAGTTGAAGTGCTTCACGTTACTGAGTTTCAAACTAAAATATCATGTGGATACTTTATGCAAATTCTTTTGCAAATTTTGAGTAATCGGAAACGTAAACAGTAAGCTCGACAAGAGTTTGAGTTTCTAATTTACATTCGAATTTGGTGGCTTTGTGCAAAAACTGCCATAGTACAATACAAATGAATTTTGCGAGATTACATTCGCATATGATTGTGCGAAAACGAGAAACTATGTCTAAATCGCGTTAGTTCATATCCAGCAAAGAAAAAATAAAAAATAAAAGCAAATTAATAGAACTGCGCAAAAGACGATCAGGGATATTGTAGAGAACACGAATGCAAGAAACTGTGTAAATAAGTGTAACATTCACTTGTTAATTTCAAAGTGGATATTATTATAGCATAAAAGATGTCTTCATCTACAGAATTTGTGGCAAGGGCTTAACGTGGGTTCCTGCCTGAAAGGCTTAACCCCACGGTGGCCCAAACCACTTTTAAGCGTACTACGCCCCCTGGCGAGTTAGACAATCCCCACAGAGTAGGGGCCTAAACAGCACCAGAGTCCAGAACAGTTTATTGTGTATGGAACAATAAACCCCACTCTGGTGAATGGCGAGGCCTAGCTGCACTCAATTGTTCCATTTTAGCTAGGAACTCGTCAACCACAACCACCACGAGTACTCCCCGAAGGGCCGCACCCAAGCAGTCAGGACTCACAAATTGATCAACTGACTGCTTCCGCCATAAGGCTTCCACTGTGCTGTTGATCAATTACCACCATTACCCGCAGGCATCCGTGACATGTGTTCGAAAGTAAAAAATAGGTAAAAGGGGAAAACTTATTCGTCAAATCCCTTTTCCATTTTTGCATGTATTAATTAATTTACCAGACATTTTCTATCAATCGGCCAAAGGGAAGGCCGTCCGTCAATTCCTTTTTGCATTAATAGTATAATTAATTTATTTATTTATTACGACTTAAGGACAAAGTCCATCATATACCCGCAGGCATACGTGGCTTTGTGAGGCGAGCTTCCTGACCCCCGTGGCTTCCAGTTTATTTTGCAAAGCCTTATGGCATACTTTGGGCGGTTGTTAAAAACAACCGTACTTGCTTCGGATCCTCCATACTTTCCTGGTTGCTAGCACCAAGTGAACTACTTTTCTTCAAGATATATAGGTCTCGGGTCTTGCACTGAACATGGTAGACTAGTCTAATGCACTCTACCATGCACTCGCTAGATTACTACCTTCATTGTACTTAAATACCATTCAATATATTTCCTCGGTAGTAACTAGCTTATTGAGTAAGAGCTCTTCTTCCAGCCAACCCCTCCACCATCTATCAGAAACTCGTCGCCGAGTTAGCAGCCCAAAACCTTAAACTCTTCTTAGCCGGCCGAAGCCGTTGCCCGGGGATCACCACTGGGAGGTGAGAGTTTCGGCACATCTATGCTTCTTATCAAAGCATAGTTCATCTCCCCTGTCTTCATCTACAATAGGAGGCAAAGTAACTGACAGGCAAAGACCACTCGGCATATATACAGGCATATCTTGCTGGCCTGATTTAGGGCTTTTTTCCCGCTACCACATTTTAAGAGCTCTACGAAATACCATAATGTTCGCATATATAGCTCAAACAGTACGGAAGGTGGCGGTAAGTTTTTGCTTACCTTTTAAGTGTATATATTGAAGTGTGTTTATTGAATAAAATTCTGGATTGCGAAAAAGATCACTGAAGGCCGCGTACGATTAAAATCGCATTCGGAAGTATTACTGTTGGACGTCAATATGACACTTGTCTTTTGAATATGGAGGGATTCCGATTTGGGAATTCCGGCCTTGCCAGTTTCGATTGCAATTTTCGATAGACGGCGTGCAAAGGACATGACATCTGTTTTCATTGTCGGTCGTAGAGGGAACGGATCGCTCTTCTTAATCTCTACTCTGTCAACGTTTAATGCTGCCAGACTTTCTGGTATTGAACCGTTTTAAAGTGTTCAGACAACGTGAGTGTATTCGCAGCAGTTGTGTAAATGTTAAGCGGTAATGTGTAAATGCGGGCTGATCCTTTTCACTTCCTCAGTTTACCATATGACTGTAGTGGAGTAACTCTCCTTTATATTGCCTTACTACACTGCCCACTACAGGCAATGCTTGGCTGGTATACTGAAATTAAACAATTTCAACAATCGTTTTACAAAAATTATGACATACATGTATTCTAGTAAACGTACTTATCTATATGTAAGCAGCTTGATAGCATCCCCACTTCTATCTATCTATACCAGTTGTATGTATACTCGTTGTTGCTTCTTTTAGGATCAATAAGCACAGACCCCCAAAAAGGTGAAAAATGCAAAATAATAAGCGAAAAGCCATAAATTTTTGTTTAGAAAAAATAGTGCTGTGTTCAGTTTACAGGCTTCATTGTACTCCCACCAATTAGTAGCCTGCGTGCGACAACTTCCAATGTTTCTGCCAAATTTGAAGTTGATATCTTCATTTCTGCGAACAGAGAGTCTCAACAACACACACCACATGGACATATACTCCAACAGACACGGCTTAACTGACACCTAATTTCATGCTGATTAAGAATATATATATTTTATAAGATGCATGAAGTCACCTTGTGTGGGTATTGCAAACATTTTGATAAAAATGAGTATACCTTCTACCCTGTAACGTCTCTTCTTTTACTTCCCCTATGTACATCAAGTAATGCTATCCAACGTTTTCTATTTCTCTTATAGGATTGAAGCTATATAAAAAAAATGTGTGGGTCTTTTTGCGTTTGTAACTTGTTGGACCGGTGTTGTGTTGTTTCGCTGGTAACAAATTTAAGGAGCTTGTAAAGAACATTTTTTATGATTTTGGGCAAGAGCGTATCAATGTTTTTATCACACGTAAACTGACCGGATCGGATCACGGTCGATATTGGATCTGATATATCTAGAATTTATGTTGTTGCACGAACGAAAAATAATCGGTGTTTACTTCACTGTCGGGGACGATGAACCTATCTGATACACCCAAATTTCAGCTGCTGTGTTAGAAATATCTTACGATTGCACCTCTAATAAACGGAAGGCAATTCTTCAATCAATTTCAACGTTTGTTCTCTCACAATAATTATGCCATTTACATTCGATCATGCCGTTGTGCAATTCAGTGCAATGCGGGATCATTGTTTCTGACGTTTTTGGTAATTCGGTGAAAAAGTGCGAATTAAACTGCGTTGTTTGCTGGCAGGGCGAAACGAGAAACGGAATTATTTTCACGAATATTGACAAAAATATTTGTGGGGATGATTATCTATTATCTGTTATTATAATTATTATTATTATTATCATCTATTAACTCTCATCTATTATCTATTATAAATACATAAAAATTTCTTTATGGGCGGAGGAAATGATCCGACAATGTCTGCTCCCTGTGTGACGTCAATCGATTTTGGTAATATGTCTGTTGTATACCGTTAGTTTGTTGTACCACAAGATCCTCGACTGTTGGTACGGGCTACATTGACGTTGTCATGCATTGATTTCCATATGCATAACCGATCAGATGTGCCTGTTGCCTATTAATTTGAATTGCTTGGATTTTCATTACACCCACCACTGAAAGGTGGCGGTATACTCATTTTGTTTTTTTTCATAATGTATGTGGCACAGTAGTGTGTGCGATAAAGTATATATATATCCTAGATCAATGTGAAATTCTGAATTGATTAAGCCATGTCTGTCCGTCTGTATAATATATGTTCTTGACACTCTCCTGGTCGCAAACATAAAGATATCAACTTTAAATTTTGGTAAAAACATCTTCGCACACAGGTTGGCATTGAAAATGAGCCAAATTGGTCAGAGTAGAAGCCCGATGAACTGAACGCAACTCCGCCTTTCTTAACAAAAATATATTGGTGTTTGCTCGTTGCTCGGAAATTCTAAAAGTTAAAAGCTGGAAATTTTCCACATTTACATCACCAAATATTCTACTCCCTGCATGCAAAAATGAGAAAATCGGCCATCACCATATAAAGTTAAAAGTGATTAAATGTTATTTTTTTTACCGTTTTAAAATTTTATACTTATTTATTTATGATAAAGCAAAGAAAACCGGCTGTTTAAAATTATTTGAAGGATGTTGCTATTAGGTTTGCAGCTATTGCTATGAATTATCGAAGCATAGTCAATCTTGCTTAAAACAAGCATTTTGGTAAGATAAGCAATAGTGTTAATGTGCGGATGGCTTTTTCAAGCAACGTGCTGTATGAAATTCACCCTTGTTAAAATAGAATTTTTTAACCGAAGACAGTCTGTTTTCCAACGAATGTGCATTTTTTAAAATTTTTTTTAATTTGTGTATTGAAATTTTAGCGGCTGACGAGTTTGCCCATGTGGAGATCCCTCGTCCAATAAATTCGAGGATGTTGATTGCCTTCGTGCTACCTTTTTCTTTTATAAAAATGTATACATCGTCCGGGTAGAGACAATGTTCGATTCTCGATACACGGCAAAGAATTTTGCTAATTTCGTTAAAACCGATCTGGAAAAGCGTGATAGAAAGAGGAGATCATTGCGGAATGCCATTCATTAGCGGAATGGAATCGGAGATATGATTGTCAATTCTAACTTTAAATCGCCGATGCGACATTAATGATTTGATGTAGTTGAAGAATTTAGGTCAAAACATTCCATGTTTTTCTTTGTTGAGCACCAGATGGCGTTCCAGCTGTCAAAGACGCCGTACATAATTAAAAGATGAGAGGGGGGGAAGGTAAGTACGGAGAATAAATTACAAAGCTCTTGCTGGGAAAACGATTGCGAAGGTGGGATATAGAGCGAAAGCACCGCAAACTTTTTGTTTAAAATTATTTGCCTCACTATGGCCTGCACGTGTGAGCCTAGATTATGCGTTCGTGAGGGATATTGGATTCTATAAAAACACCAATTCCTGGTTTGGAATATAGATTTTGATTACCATTCGTGAAGTATCCAGTTTATGATGTGGGTGGAATAGGATTAACAGAACTTCTACAATGGCTATAGTTGTTGTTTTAGTTTTTGCAATATTTGTTGTTGCTTTGAGTTTTTCAATAGTATTTCTGGCGGGTGATGGATCTGGTTTCTCAATTTGGTTTTAGGATGATGATAGAACAGATTTGTCATTGGAAGGAGTTGGAGTTAAAGGCTTATTAAGATCGATTTGCGAACCGATGGTAGCGTAAGTATTACTTTTGTTAATTCTATGGATTCGAGTTGGAATTATTTCCCGGTACTTGAGTCGCGCTTCGCCCACGCTCCAGTAATTTTCTGTTCTGATTTTTAGAATGTCGCGCATTTCTACACAGCGTGGACATTGTCTGTCTAACGCCGAGAGCGGATCATTGTAATTTATGCAGAAACTACAGATACAGCTTTCAGCATGTTTAGCAGTATGTCCCAGGCGTTGGCAGTCTTTGCATCTCATGGGATTTGGAATGTAGAGTTCCACTTTACAGATGTGCCAAGCCACATCAACGGTTTCCGGTAACCGATAGCAATCAAAACTCATATCCAAACTTCCTATAGGGAAGCGAGGTTTTCTGTCGTCATTTAATTTAGTGAATTTATGAACTTCAGTTACACCTTGATTGCTCATCTTGAGAACTATTTCTTCTTCCGGTACATGTTTTAAACACGAACCATAAATTGCGTCTTTAACAGAGTTGATATTGGACGTAAATTAGCTAGTGATTTTGACTTTAAGAGGTTCCCTGCCGCGGGCGGATTACCAGCGAGGACAAGTAAATTACCATCGCGTAGAATCGAGATAAAGTCTACAAACGTTGTAATGCCATTTAGTACTGATTTGCGAAATTGTTATGCTAGCATCCGTTGAAGAGATAATCCCATATTTTCTGTCAATCGGAATGATAGAACTAATTGCCGATACCGGAGCTTTTATCTGGCGGCCCCGAGCTATAATGTTTTTTGGTTGTCAGGGTACTATGCAATAGTTCAGGAAAAAGAAACCACTCACTAGAAAGAGATTTTCAATCTTTTTTTTTTTGATTTTTATTTTTTCTTCTTTTTTAATTTTGTTTTTTTTTTTAATGTATAAAAAAAGCAAAACGCACACACGGTACCCGCGATAACCAGGTTCGCAAGAAGAATGAAGAGACAAGAGCCAAATACAAGGAAAGCCAAAAAAAATCGCAGACGAAAAGAAAACACGCACTACTCAGATCACAAGTCGACTATGAAAGTTTTAAACTATAATTTGCCCCAAAATCAAAAAAAAAATAATAGAAGAAGATAAACAAAATAACTAAACACCTGATGTTATTATCACAAAACCAAAAAACTAAATTGTTGCCATTAGCAATCAAGCAGTGTGTGTATGTGGATGCTGAAACTAAAACCGACCCTTAGACAAATTGTGTTTTAGAAAATTTCAGAGAGAGAGAGAGAGAGAGAGAAAAACACTCCATATTCTTGGTATGCCTTAAAAGAGATTAAAACCTATTAAAAAGAACAACCTTTTCCTAGCAACATACCTTGTCCATCTCACGTGTGCATCCGTTCCTCCACATGTAATGCACTAAATAGATTATAAAAAAATAATTGGAATTCAATTTTCGAGTTACACTCTTTTAATTTTTTTACATCTAGGGGGACGGTACATATGGATAGGGTTGATGATGACGAAGGCGGAATATCACTACGAAATTATATTTTTCTTATGATGTTTCGTCTTCTTCAAAATGTATCAAAGATCTGGAATGTGCTTATATCTCCAAACTTTTTATCACATAGTTTGTACAACGCATTTGTTATTTTTCTTTAACTTTCACTTATGGTAAATGATAACAATTTATGGTAAATAGTAGCAGTAAACTTGGTTTTTGGTTTCTTTCGACAAAATGCGATTTCTTTCCATACCCACCCCATTTTGTTCTTTTTCGTAATGTATGTAGCAGCCAAAAGGATGTCTCACGACGCTGTAAACTATATATATTCTTGATCAGCGTGCAATTCTGAGTTAATTCAGCCTTGTCTGTCCGACTGCGTGACCGCGTGGTGTGTGTTGTTGGCACTCAAAAATGGAGATATTGGTTTCCATTTTGGTAAAGAAACATTGGAAACTTCTGTACATAGGTCGATATTGAAAATAGGTGAATTCGGTTGGAGCAGAAGCACGCAGTTTAACGTAAACTGAACGCAATTCAGTTTTTTTTAACAAATATTTTTGGGCTTTTTGCTCGTTACTCGGAAATTAGTCAACCTAGAAAACCGAAATTATCCATACTTATGTTGGAAAACATTCTACTCTTTAGGTCTAAAAATGGAAACAATCGGCCATGCCCACACAAAGTTACAAGCAATTAAATTTTATTATTTCACTTTTTTGAGTTTTACTCTTATTTATCATATGGGAAAGAAGACAGAATGTTTAGAACTATTTTGTACACTCCTCAACTGAAGATATATTATCTGCATAAAAATGGGTTGATTTTAAAATGAATATCGTAGACACTGCGATTGACTTTTCTTAATAATACCAGCGATGTGGGTATCAAATAAAAGAGCTTGGGTAGTAGAGTGCGAAAAGCATAGTCGTGGGTATGCGAAATGCGGGCCCCGCCGAATACAACTTTCTTACTTGCTTTAATTAAGTTTGCATTTTCTATTTTGGATCAGTTTTCATAAAATTTTATAATTTTTATAGACGTCTCCCGACACCTGAATTTAAACAACTCGGACTACTAGACGTGCAGACGCTTCATATTCTCCGGCTCAAGTTTTCCAATAAATATCGTTGTAAAAAACGCTGTCTTCGATTAAGAAATTCTATTTTGACAAGGGGGAATTTTATACAATACGTTGCTTGAAAAAGGCATCCGCACATTAACACTATTGCTTACCTTACCAAAATGTTTGTTTTAAGCTGGATTGGCTATGCTTTGATAATTTATGGCAACAGCTGCAAATCTAACATCAATATCCTCGAATCGTTCTACCGCCAAGCTCTCAGAGCAAGTTGTTATGCTTTTCAGACGATGCCCATAAATAATATTATAATTGAAACTGGTCTCCCAGCTTTAGAAAATATACTTTTTGAGTTAAAAGCTAGAAAAGTTCCCAAGCTTCTTAATTCAAACAAATCTATTCTCGGTGAAGACGTGAGAAAGATTTTTAATGCCAAGAAAATTCGAAACTCACCATCTGCAATTGACTATTGTTTGCACGGCGCAAAGGAATTGAACATTCTCTTAAAAGTTTTCCGCTATTTTGGTGTTAAACCTCCATGGGTTTTGAAAGACTACCCTTTTGATATTTCTGTGTCTATATACAAGAAAGAAGACACTTTAAGTTACGTCTTCACGAATCAAATAGCTGAAAAAACCCAAGTACTGGTGGGTAACAGTTGGAATCTTTTATTTACAAACGGCTCAAAATCCATCAGTCTGCCATCTTCTTGTGGTAGATGCTTCAGGACAGGTTCTCTTCAATCAGATATTTCATGAAAGTACCAAGTCATATCGGTTTACTGGTAAATGAGCCGGCTGATCGAGCGGCGAAGTATGCTGCTTCTGCACCTCTAAGTATGGATGATGTCATGGAAAAATTGGATCTTCAAAGATACATTGGAGGAAAAGTTGAAGAGAAAATTACAAAAGGAAATCTACTATACCATCATCAGCCCTACTCTTTTATTAACCCTCAATTAACTCCACCATTATATCCAACAAATGTTGAGAAAATCGAGATCCAAACGTTTCCGAGAATTCGCCTTGGTCATATAATTGAAACTCACCTATGGATCCTGAAGAAGTCCTCGTCCCCAATCTGCAGTTGTGGACAAATTCTCACTATAAAGCACATTCTCTGTGACTGCCTTAACTTTTCCTTGGCTAGAAGTACTGCATTTGGAACGATTAACTTTGGACATTCTAAAATCGGCTTCACAACATAATATCAATTCAATATATTACTTTGTTAAAACTACTAGGCACAATATCTAATCTACATTTATATAAATTAGAGTCGATAACCTGTGTTGCTAGTGCTCAATGTCTTTTTTTCTTTTTAATTTAATTCATTTCATTGGTTTAAAATTATAATAATAATAATAATAAAATTATTTAGTACAGTCCTCCATTGACGATATAGCAACTGCCTAAAAATAGGTGAATTCTAAAATGAATATGATAGACACCACGACCTGGTGGACAATTTTGTTTTTAATAATATCAGCGTTACGGGTATCAAATAAAAGAATTTGGGGAGTAGAATGCAAAAAACATAGCGGCGGGTATGCGAGATTCGGCCCCTGCCGAATATAACTTTCTTACTTGTTTTACTTATTTGTTTTTTTTATTGATAACAAATCAAAGAAACATTAAATTAAAATTCAATTCTTCAACAATCATTTCTTTTTTTTTATCAATTCCTCAATGAACATAATTGAAAAAATGAAAATTGTATATATAATCAAGAGTACAATCACGTACATCCCGCAACTTGAGATGTCTTGCAAGTTTTCGAATATAAAATTCGTTTAGTTCGCTGAAAGAGAAACTTCCATTCTTCAAAGGAAACATAGCACTAAATTTCGTTCATAATCCCCGTCAGTTCAAGATGATGCTCTTTTCCTGCTGGATGCCTGAGACTTGAAGCGTTTTATTCCACCTTGTGTAGCATCTTAAAATTCAAGCCTTTGGTACTAAAAATTACAAATTTGAAGGGTCTAGGAAGAGTGTTTGCAAGGCAATGTGATCAATTGTAGCATATCACGGAATTGAGCTAACTAATCAATTGTTATTATTGGGACTCTTAAGACGCTTGGGCTTGCTTTTCAGCATGAAGAGATTGATTGACATAAAAATATCGTTTTTATTTTGAAGTAATTTAAGTGCTTCTAAAAAAATCTGGCCAGGCAGGACCTTTACATCATATATCTAAATTATAAAAAAAAACAGATTAAATTATTCTTAAGTAATTAAGTGAATACACACGCGGGTTCTTACAGACGCCTACATATATTAATTTATTTTAATATTTTATGATCAATATCGGTTCACGACACTAATTGCGTATAGACACTAGCGACAGGAAATAGATGTATTTGTTAGACTTCACCACCATACGAAAATTAAACCATTTAAAAATAGCAAATGTTTGAAAAATGTAGAGTTATTTTCCCTCCTTAAGTGAAATTTACGAACGAATTTTACTAAGTTCGATGGATTTTTTAAAATCTTCGGTGTGCAGGCAAACATTGCTTGGCAAGCTTTCTAATTAATTCTCAATAATATTGGACAAAACAATAAATTAAATAAATTCCATGATTACTTACTTGTATCTATTAATTCATCAAAAGAAAAACGAAAAAGTAAAGGATTGCACAGAGGAATAAAAGCTTATCAGTTATGCCAGATAATATCGTACTGACTACACAACGTTAATAAATGCAAATGAACGACAACTAAAGCATTGTGAATGGATTACGATACGTATAGCAAAATGTGTACTTCGTTTGCATTTATAAAAACGATGATGAAATGAAAAAAAATTTAATTTCAGGTGTTACTAAAAAATTTGCAAACATTCGTGCATACAGTACATTGAGACCGAGATGGATGCATGAAAATGAAATCAAAAAATAAAAATGAGAAAAAAAAGCATTATTTTTTGCTTACGTGAAAATTTTCATATGGATTTATACATCCCTCACGGGCAAGTCGGCTAACTGCTGCAGTCGACTGGTGTTGTCATTTCGTTTGTGATATGTAGTAATATGTATCACGGAAACCATTAAGTGCATACAGATTATATTCGCATAAGGTTTTAAGGTGCGATTTAACAATGTACGCACAATTTTTATTTCATAAATCTTCTCAGTTCGGATAGTCAGAGTATACTGAAAACTTGCCATAGATCGAAAACCAATTCTATGTAAAAATTATTTAATAAATGGAGAATTTCCTCACAGCTGTACTAGAAATTAACTATAAAGCAATAATGCAGTTGGTTAACTCTTCATTGGGCAATTGTTGTGAGCATTGGATTTCGATTAGATATGAATCTAACTGAGAACGAGGTAGGAGAAATGCTTTCCTAAATTATTCTATACGATAGTTAGAGGGTATTCAAGATTCGTCTTAACGTTAATATATTTCGCGCACTTGTTTTTAAACGTAAAAGACTGTTATATGAGCTTATGCAAAAATTGTTGAGTGTATTATAAAGCCATAAAGGCCATGTTGACACAACATTTCAGTGTTATTTGGGAAAAATGCCTCAAAAAGCTGTCAAATGTGTATAAGAGATATGAATAAATGCATCAAATGCATTATGATTACATATGAATAATGAAAATGCATACGAAGAACACTTTTTCCAACTTTAGCTTTTTGTGAATATTTCTTTTTTGTACTTTTTTATAAAAGTCAGCTTTAAATTAAACCATTAAGAGCGTTATATTCAACGGCAGGCATCCAAAAATCGCCTGTTTCTGAATCAATGGAACGAACGAATGGGCAAAAGAAAGAGAAGAGAGGTATTCGCAAATACAGATGAAGCAAACTATATATGGATACATGAATGGACATAAGCATAGAGCGATAGTCAATTGGATTCAATCAATTGGATCAATATGGAGAAAGATATTCAGACATAGCGACAAACAACTAGAACTACAAAAGAAAGCTAGGAACTAAGGAGAGGCAGTTAAGGCAAGGAAAAATAGTCTGTTCAAATTTTCACCAGATAGCTTCAAGTATACAGAAGAATATTTAGAAGTGGAAAACAATTAAAAGTACAAATGGATAGTAAGAGGTATACGTAGACGGATAGGCAGATATACAGAGGAGCGCTTTGAAGTATAGAGGGACAATGAGAAGCAGCAAAGGTCGAGATTGGGCGATGGGTAGGTAATTTGAAGTGTACACCGAAAGTAGAACCATTAGAAGTACACGCGGGCAACCATAGAAGAACCCATTGACGTGGTTTATTCATTAAATATTTCCCCGTGCGACGAACGGTATGACAAACTTATTAAACTCCTACTTTTTTTAATGCATATAGAAGTTCGTCATCAAGTTACAAAGAAACAGATTTGTAAACCTTCGTATAATATGTATGTAGTGATAACGCAGTTGTTGAAATTGCTAATCGTTACAGTTAGCAATGATCTGAACTTTAAACTGTGCAGTGCAGACATTTGTAAAAAGTTTATTTTGGCATCGTAAGGAGAGAAACCGGTTCTTTTTTCGTTTTTTTTTTTTCCTCCTTTTGTTTTCGTTTATTTTAAACTTCTAGTCAAAGAATATTAAAGTTTTTCATTTTTTCTCTTTCTCGTGTTCGTTTATACTGTGCAGCGTGTTAAAAATCGAGTTGTTGTTGTTGTTTTTTTTTGTTTTTTGTTGCTTTTTCTATTTTACTTGGTGGGTGATTCTTCCGTGGCATTCATTCATTCTCTTTGAGTTAAGTTAATCTTATGCTAAAGCCTTAAGAAAAAGTTTTTTGTGTTTTGTGTGTACTTAAGGAAACCACTTAAGAAGTCGTTAAATAATCAATGAATAAAGATTTTTACTAAAGTTCAGTTGAGTTGCCGCAAAAAAGGAGGGAAGGCTCGTGAAAATAATGCTCTTTACTTTTCCTCCATTTTTTTTATTTTATTTTTTTTATTAACTATTTTTGGTAAATTTTTTACTTCTCTTTCGCCTTGAGGTTAAAATTAATGTAAATGTGCCGCCGCATATGAATGAGTTTAATTTAAAGGAGAATAACGTAGAATTAGTGTAAAAGATTTTAATCAAAAGGTTAGTTTTTTTTTTTTTTTTTTGCTATTTGACTTGAGGAATAAATAAAAGATATTTTTGATAAATCATTTAACATCTAATGAGATTTAAAAGTAAATAAAGGATTTTATGAAGAAATCATTTTAGAAACAAAGATCTGACAATGCGATGACGAATTAATTAACAAAAAAAACATTAGAGTAGAGAAGTTCAAGTTTGTGAAAATGGAAGTAAACTATCTCAGCGTAAATCTTGGAAAAGATCCTAATTAGAGAGAAGAAGAGTCGAATTTTGCGCAACAATTACCTAAACAAAATTATTTCAAGCAATATGAGGACTTGAAAACGTCCTTAGTTTAAGCTCACATCTCTGCCAAGTTAAGGTGTTAGGCAGTTTGGAAAATTATTACGTTTTCCCCCAACAGCGGATATAATTAAATTTTTTCAGAGTCAAGCTCACAATTAAGGCGCGCTATCCTTACAAAGTTGATAGCTGATATCGTAATGCTTGTGTGCCAGAAATTTTCAGCGTACTTCACTTTTGCTATTAGCAAAGAGGTGATGTTAAAGCAAGAAGAAAGTTCTTTATTTTATATATGAAGGGGACGAATATACCGAAGGCCGAAACACCCAATAAATTAAGCTAGATGATAAGAGTGGACAAGACGACAGACAAAATGTGTGGCAATCGCAGCTAAAGTAATTCATTTTTGGCTGATACCTAGCGCGCGCTTAGAAATAGACATAAAAAGAAGTTGCTTTCCCTTTACCCTGATTCGTTTTCTTTTTTCATGTGCAACCAATCAAACCAAAAATATCGCGGACAGCCTTTGACTCTGTTTGCATCTTTCCGCGACGAGGAATACATTTGGTAAATATCGTAGTGAGAATAATTATTGTGTAGCGATAAAAAAAAACTACTGAATGTTAATTCAAATAAGATTCAATGCCACGTGCGGAGATTGAAAGAGATACTCAATTATTAATAAGACTAAAGAAATGATTATTTCATACGGACTAGATGGTTAGACATAGCCGAGGACCTAGTGGACGCTTTCCACGCCATGAATCCACGAACTGATGCGGTTATTGAACCCAGTCTAGTCTTGTCCTTATAAGTTTCTACATTTATCAATCGGCTCCGAGTAAGTACCCGCCGGGAACCGCGACGAAAGATAATCTTTACAATGAAATTTCACTTAACTGAGTTAAAAAGTGAGAAATACATATGTCCTCAATATAGTTTGTAGCACTTATAGTTTTAAGCCCTAAGAAATTCAAAATTTTTTGGCATTTTCCTTAAAATTTTGAACTTCTCTTCAACAGGCACGAAAAGGTTGCCTGTGCCAAATGAATCTCTACTGGAAATGCCTCTCTTGCTGATACCTTATACCTCTAATACACAATGAGAAGGCTTTAGAAACTGCTTACAGTCATGGCGAAACCAAAATACATTAGCCTAAATTCGTTGACCGTTCAGCCAATATGAAGCTGAAAGCGGCTGGAGATGCTTTAATAACTCCATCACCACATTGAAAGTGTGTGAAGTGATGTTTTTAGATTTGATTTTGAAGTCAAGTACAGAATTAAAAATTTTCTTTTCGTTTTGTAACGTCATTTCGCTACACCTACGCGTGAAGCGTGCGAATCCGTTCGCAGCAAGTGCAACAAAAATCGTCGATGGGAGATAACTTGAGGACGAATACTTGGATAGGTCGGAGCATACTTATAGATACGCAGATTATTGAAAAAATTTTAAACGCGTTCAACAGGTCATCAACACACCTCGTGTATAAATGTACAGCTTAGGAATCGTAAATTCAATTTGTGTTAAGAAATTGTTTTTGAAAGGAACTATAGTACCGGGGGAGGAAAATTAGGCGCAGAAGTCCCGTACGCTTATACAAACACACAGCCATTATATTCTGGCGACAATCCCCCTATTTGTGTTCAATGCCTTCCTTCTTTCTGACGGGATCTCCCATACCCACCACCACGTTTTTCGCAGTCTACTCTCTAAGTTCTTTTATTTGATTGTAGATATCGTTAGTATTATTAAGAAAAGTCAATCGCAGTGTCTACAATATTCATTTTAAAACTAATCCATTTTTAGGCGGACAATATATCTTTATTTGTGGAGTGTGTAAAATAGTTTTATACATTCGGTCTTGTTTTTCTTATGATAAATAAGCAGTGAAAATTTAATCGCTTTTAACTTTGTGTGGCTGTGGCCGATTTTTTCCATTTTTGCACCTAAAGAGTAGAGTGTTTCGCAAAGTAAGTGAGTAAAAATTTCAACCTTCTAACTTTAATAATTTCCGAGAAACGAACAAGAATCCAAAAATTTTTATTAAAAAAACTGAGCTGCGTTCAGTTAACGCTCCACTGCGCGCTTCTGCTCTGACTATCAATGCCAACTTGCGTGCCGAAACTTCCAATGTTTCTACCAACTTTGAAGTCGATATCTTCATTTTTGCGACCAGGAGAATGCCAACAATATACATCATACAGACGGACAGACATGGTTAAGTCCACTCAGAATTTCACGCCGATCAAGAGTATATATAGATTATAGGGTCTCTGAAACTTTCTTTTGTGTGTTACATACACTATGGAAAAAAAATAAAACGGGTATAGCCGTTCATGATATCTTGTCTTCCGACTTGATACCACATTATTAGATTATAATAAACTGATGAAATTCTGCGTAAAAAATCTGAAATTAAGTTCCACTTTTATGTAATTCTAAAAAATTGATTTCGGTTAAATATTCTAAACTTTTCTTTCTCTCCGTTCCTGTCTTCTCCTCTCCTGTCGATATTTTCGTGTCGTAGAAAGGCTTTAATATGTAGCCGGTACTTTCACTGTTGAGATCACATAAGCTTTACAAGATATGCAAATATTCAGGGAAATGATAGAATTATCACTTTACTAATCCTTGACGCAAGTATAGAAAATTTGCAAAGGTATAGAAAATCAGTACACAAAGCAAGCATGCAACAGTTTTACGTCTTGTTCGATCTATTTATTTATGAATAATGTTAACATATTACCTCCAATAGAAAATCACCATTCATATAAAAAGTCTTCAGCAACACTGTGGATGCAATTTCAAACCCTGTTCACACTGTGTGTATACCCAACACTACTTGTGGTATAGGATATATTAAGTTTGTGTAAAAGTATTTAACAAGCAGAGGTGCTTAAGACAGACGCAACTTTCAGCTTGTCTGTCCGTCTGACGCCTGTCCACATATTTTCGTCCTTAAACTGCAGGCCGCCATTTTTGATATATAATGATGAAATTTGCCTGTTTTGACCCAAAGACGAACGTTATTGAAAATGGGTCTGATCGGTCCAATTTTTCGGGCACTAACAACCTATTTTGCAAAGTGATTATATTGAAAAAATTGCAGTTTTTAAAATTTCTCAACAAAAGTGACGAAGTATCAGTATTTCGGCATTCTGAATTGATATCTGAAAACTTTTAATAAAAGCTCAGAATCCGCGCTGGTGAATTTCCACTCACCTATCTCAACATTTCATGGTACATATGCGTCATTGTGCGCCATAATGTCCCAAATGCTCTTCAAATTGCGCTTGGTAGTAACGCTTTCATGCATGTGTCCGAGCCAGCTGCCGTCAGTGTTTACAGACGAAATTTACATAGAGTAGAACTCCAGGCAGCATATAGTTGAGAATTTCCGGCCATATTTCATTCGGTATATTATTGTCATATGTTTACAAAGTTGTTGAATTTTTAATTGTTAAAACGAGGTAGTTGTCTAAATGTTTGAAAAAGTAAATTTTACAAAATAAATTGAATAATTGTACAAATTTGGACTTGACACGTAAACTATTTTGTAATTTGTGTCTTGTGCGATCTGATAAATTTATATGTCTTCATATACAGTTCAACCCGTGCTTGTGCGGTGTTTATACGCTCCATATCTTGTGGTAAACGGTATATTAAGTTTTTGCGGGCGTATGTAAAACGCAGAACGGCTTAACGGCTTCTACCCACCTTTTGCTAGATGGTGATTCTGAATCGACCTAAGGCTGTCTGTTCATCTGATTCTGTCCATCAGTAGATTTGTGTTCAAGCTACGGTACGCAATTTTTCAGATATTTTGATGAAATTTGGTACATTAACGTGCTTTGAACCGAGGACGACCGCTATTAGAAATGGTTTGGATCAGTTCATTTTTCCGACCATTCGCCATACGACGACCTATTTTGAAAAATCGTTATATTATTTTATAGCAATAGTATTTCGGCATTTGAAATTAATGTAAAAACTTTGGGCCAGCTGGGGCAATTCTTTTGATCCCCTCTCATATACTGAAGACTGGAGTTCAAAAGGAGACAAAAAAAGCTAGTTTTCAATGCTTCATGATGAAAATCAGATCACAGCAGTAATTTAAGATAAAAAAATTAACTGTACCAAATGTTGACCATCTTGTCCTATTTTTTGGATCCTACTCTTTACATAAAACTTTTACAAAAATTAATCCTTTGTAGGGCGGAAGAGTCTAAACTTTAATATGTTATAATGAAACTTAACGCATAATAGCAATTTAAGATAAAAAAAATTCACTGCCGAATTTGGGACATCCACGTCTATTTTTGAATCTTACCCCATATAAGGATTTGCACGAAAATTTTTGTTTCTTAGGGCAGAAAGTTGATGTTTCCATACGTTATGATGAAAATCGATCCATAATAAAAATTTAATATAAAAATTAACTATGCAAAGTTTAGAATACATACAAAAATTTTTGAAACTCTTGGTCACAACCATTGTTGCAGAAAACTAACAACAGCAAGTAATTGTGAATAGAAAATAACAGTGAAACACACACGTCGTATTAGTAATCTTTCCCAGTTTGGATTTACATCTCATATATATTCTAAAATTTCAAAATTTAACAGGCGAAAAAACTATATTCGGTGGTAATTCGGTGGAATCTTTTATACCCATTATCGGGATCATAAAAAGAGGAAAAGACCGAAATTATCATACCCTATAATATTGGATGGACGCGGTAGATTTTATCTGTTTTCAGAATAAAAGTGAAAATTTATATGGGGTACGTGTTGCACCTTATGAGTAACAATCAAACAACTTGCAAAGCAAATGTGTCCTCAGTTTGTACTGCTTAGGCGTGTGGGCATTGTAGGCAATTTCTTCGACGGATTTGTGTCATTTTTCAAATTTTTTACAAGTTTGTAGGCGTTATCTTCGTTTTTGCAAACGACCGGGCAGACGGACATATGGACAGACGAAGAGACGGGCTTACTTACGTAGATTTAGAATTTGATACTGACCTAGAATGTATATACTTTGTGGGGTCTCTGAAGCTGCTTTGTGGGCGTTACAAGCGTTTTTATAAAATGGATATACCTCTCATCTTTCGGTAAGGGGTATAAAAATTTTATGTTTTATGTTATGTGACTTGAAAATAATGTATGATACAACCAAGTTTCGTGCTTCGAAGTTTAGAAGCTTCGATTTTCTATTGAATATAATGAACATCCATATATAGGGTTGTAAATTATGCAAGTTGTCGATAGTTAAGGATGTTATAGTTATATTATTCCGCGTAATGCTCACAAATCGGGTAAGACATATTTGCTCTGAACAATAGATCTACTGAGCATGTACTAATATGTGTCTACGATACGGAGGAAACGTAGAAGAAGATGAGAAAGCTGGAAAGATTTAACTGAAAATAATTAAACTTTCATTCAATTTTCTAAGAACCTAGTCTTGAAAAGCTTTTATGTATAAGGAGCGCTCAAGTCTTTAAACACGCAATCATGAATTTTCACAGATTTTGCAGTGTATATGTTTTAACAAAATAATTGACTAAGATGCGGTGCTATCCCTTTGTAGTCTCTTAGTTGTTCAACTAGTGGCTAATGAATTTTCTTTGGCGACCCAAAATATCCGTTATTAGAAGTAAGTTCTATTGGAAGATTCTGTCCAACATCTTTTTTATTCAACTGTACAGATATGTTGAACAAATACTGTATGAAAACTTTTTATTTTTCATTACCAATTGAGACTTTGCTTCAACCAGTCTGTCCGGAATCTTTAGACAACGCAGAAATTATATTTACGGAATCCATTGAGCCAAATTTTTGAAACGTGCAACGGTCCCAGTACGGACTGTGTGTAGTCGATTGTCAGAAAAATGAATAGAAACTGTGTGCTAGATAATCAATTTTCGATAAAATCGTGGAGATAATGAAGGATTAGCTTACTACGAACCATGACGTCATTTACTGAACGGACTTTACGTTAAGTACTCACAATAAGTTAAGTTGACTTTGATAAAAAATTTTTTTATAAAATTTCTTATTTTATTGCGTTTGTACTCAGCCTTAGCTGAAATGAAAAATACTAACTGAATAAAACGTCTTTCTAGTTCGGAAATAGATGATCTTAATAGATGACTTTAATAAATGTGCCGTCCATTTTCCTAAGAAAACTCTCGTTATAAAATAATGCAATATCTTTTTAACTCTGCACTTCGGGGCTTTAATAGTTTTACTCAGAATAGATTTTCTTTTCTTTTTTTTAATTTGAGCAATCAGTCAGGGGATGTTGCCTATAACGTACGTGTAACACGAAGTGACCGCAGCCTACTGAATACGTGACCAATAAGAAAGTGTTAGACCTTTACCTCTACCGTTGCATTCTCTTTATTGCTTTTTTGAAAGAACTTAATTACTGCAATATATTTTATATATTGTCTTATATGACATCATGCATTTGGGCGCTTCCCTACAGTTGCCCTTTTAATATCCATGGGTTTAAAAATCGAATTGGAGCTTTACAAATTCACGCGAAGTGGGCAATTTCAAAAGGTGTAACTCTTTCGTTTTCCTGAAAGTGTTACATAAGGAGCTTTTGCTCATTTTTTCATAAAAGGTTATATAATGAAAGTCGAAAGGTCGAAAGAGAGGGCAGCTTCGAATGGCAATAGTGCCCGTATTTGGGCCGAAACAAGGTGGTGTAACAACTTATAACGAAATATCGTAAAAGTTGCGACTTGTAGGTTGAACATAAGAAACCAAGACGGACGGATGGCCAGATATAACGTATAATGTGGGGAGCAGAACTATGGGATCCCCTTGGTTGAACATAGATGTGAAGAAACCCTCCCCTTTTCGTGGTGCTCCCTATAAACGTTGATTGTTGCTTTTATGGCTCTCACATTCACAGTCAACGACAAAGAGAGGTTTAAGGTTCGCTATCTATAACCTGGGGACGGGGTTTCTCTTTTCTAATAAAAAGAGCGCATTTTCCTTCTCTCTTTTAGTTCTCTTTTAAGGAGGTTATCAAATAACATGATGGCTAACGATGTTCAAGAAGGCTGGGGCACACGTGTTCTGTGTGATGATAACTTTGGAAGCATTATTTCCCCGAGAAACTATGGTGCTTGGCTGGTCTTCCGGAACATATGGAGAGTCCGAAGGCAAGATTGGCGGATGCGTACAGTAAGAGAAGTTTTATAGCTTGGCGTAAGTTCTGTGCGAATGATAAGGCATGAAGTTAATGGGTGTCCACGGGGTTCAAGTTGCCCAAAAGTAGGATTACTCCTGGCAGGAAGATGCACTATCCACCTGACTGTCGCAAGAACCCGTTTTAACCTGATTGCTGGGTACTGGCCCTTCGGAGAGTGTTCGTGGTGGCAGTGGTTACTCCGAAGTTTCGTGGGGAACTATCTAAGAGGCGTTTAGATGCAAACCAGTAAGCGAGAAAATGGTCAGCAATCATTTTTGAACTCGGTACCTCAGGGTAGTAAGGCCCTCTTCAATGGGGATTGTCTTACTCCTCAATTCCAACTGCTGATGGTTTCAGGGAATCCGTCGAATGAAGGCTTCATGCCAGGTGCGGACGTTAGACCCCTAAAGACATACAACGTATAATGTATATATATAATAAATATATACAGATAGATAGTAAAAGTTGGCTCCATCTAAAATCCTTCTGAGGAGTTGCGCATATCTGCACGAACTTAATGCGTGCTTGTACGACAAGTAAAAACTTTTCTGCCAAATTAATAATAATACTACCCCTTAAACAAATTGGCTTATTTTATCCAAAATTATGGTCTATATTTTGAACAGTCCGACGTTGCCGAAAGTAGTACTCTTTTCAAATAAATTTTTTTTATTGTTATTAAATGTTTCTTTGTGCATTGGATAGAAGAAAGAAATGGTATAGAAGTAAATTTGCAGAAGTAATTGAGTAAAAAAACATGTAAGCGATCCGTGGCATTAAGAAAAGATTAATTGCGATTGAATTTGAATCGAATTCCAAAATACATATATTTTTAAAAATTTCTTAGACATAAGTAATGTTAAAAATTTCATTATGATTGAATTAATACAGTTGTTAGCTACTTTCAGAGTAGTATAGCAAGGCAGCATATACCAACAATGTGAAGGAATTAATCAAATTTTCGTTAAAAGAAGCGACTTTATATGTGTTTATATTTACATGTATGTGTATATATTTTCAAAAAGAAAGAATATTTAAATATTTGTAATAATATTTGTATATTTAAGATGTCATTGTAAACTTTTCTTTAAATAACAATAACTTATGTTCAAGAGTCTGCTGACCTTTCTAAGTAAATACGTATTAACAAAAGCATGTAACTGAACACACATATGTTTGTCTGTCTTAAGGCAGACAAAGGGTAATGTTGGTGCAAAACCAGAACAACAGCAACAGCAGCCATAGAATAAATGAAACATTTAAGCTCAACAAGCTTATCTTAATGGTTAATGCTAAAGATAGTCTCCCCTCCATAGCTGAAAATTGCTTTCAATAACGCCGGAGAAAGAAAAAAAATAATAAAAATAAAACAAAAAAAAAAAAAAAGGACTGCTTTAGAGCACATATATACTGCTAGGATATGAACAAAAAAAAAAAAAAAAAATCAAATGACATTTAAATTAAATACCCAGAGTTTTGTTATGCTGCCCTCTTGTTTTCTTTTTGCAGGCCTGCCGTACTTGCACAAAATGAAAGGGTAAAAGTAAAGTGCAGAGTAAAGCAAAAAAGGGGCTAAAACGAAAGCTTTTAATTTAAAGCCATATGAATGTGTAAAGCCTTTCTCTTCCCTTTTTTGCTTGCTTGTGTGTGTATGATTTACTTTTGTTTTTTTTTCTCTTTCTTTTTTTTTTTTTTTCTTTTTTTTTTTTTTTTTGTTATGTTTGTTGGTGCATTATGTGATATTTAGTCAGACTACATACATAACAGCAGAATCACCAAACCATCACTATTACCAACAGCAGTAACAGTAGCGGTGGTATCATCATCGACAACAACTTCAGCAACAATTTCAATGCAATCATGATGAGATCGGAATCGTAACACCGGAAATAAAACAGGAAAATTAAAACGTACAAAAGGTGCATGCAAACTGCTTTGCATACATACAAACACCTATTTAAACATAGATACGCCAAGAGAGGGGTCACACGCCAACACGGCATCAAACAAACGAATAAACAACCATACATACTCAGAAACCAACAAACAAAACAAAATATGAACTCAACTCGAAAGGCAATTCTATAATTTTTTTTTTTTTTTTTTTTTTTTTTTTGTTACATATACAATAAATGCGGTAGAGCATGAGGGAATGGAATAGCTGCAAAAAAAAAAAAAAAAAAAAAATACCAACAATAATAACAACAAAAAACAAAAGAAATCACAAAAAATTGAGAGCACTGACAGCTAAATAACTAAACTGAAGCAACGTTTCAATGATTTACAGAAATAAAATATTCTTAAAACTCCTCTTAACCAAGAGTAACCAGGAGTGATTATTAAACGAACAAAGATTTTAAAGCATAATTTTCAAGTATAATTGTGTACACATATATAGAAAATCTACTTCACTGCTGTTATTATGATGTTAGATTACAATTGTAAAAAGAAATACATAGGCCTAATAGATAGAAGGGAGTGCATCAGTTAGTCCCAAATATAAATTTTTACATGAATTATGAATAGCATTAGTCAAATGAATTTATGTGAATGATATTTTTCTAATTATTTGATCAGATATAAAAAGAAGCGTTTGCCTTCCTTTTGAGACGAAAACGACAACATTGCCATGACATTTATTTTGTATTCTCTTAATACTATTATTTAATTTGTCAAAGTGCAACTATTAAATAATAAAAAAAAAATAAAATAAATAAAATATAAAAAACAATGCATACATCAATGACAGACAGATTTCTCAAACATTCTTTAGCAAAAAAGAAAAACAGCTTATTTATTGTAAACAATAATATATATTAGCGAAGCTAAGCAAGTCCCAAAACCGCTTCCCGCATTAATAAGACAAAGATAGCAAATGTTGTTTATGTCTTAAGTATTTCTAAAAGAAAACGCTGATCCTTGTCTAAACATTTTATGAAGGAACAAATCAAAATTATTAAATAAATATATCGCATGCGATATCAATAGCATTAAGCAAGATGTTCTGTGCGATATGGAAGTTATTGAGTCATTGGTAAAATAAGCTTCAATAAAGAATGTCTTTTAATTGAAAAGTTCGTCTTAATAAAGAAACTTCATTAAATTTTTCTCTCCACCAACACACGCGGCTTTTATAAAAACCTCTTGAATATTAAACCATTCACAGTGGTACGATTCCAAAGACGAAAAAGACAAATAAAATATAAAAAATACAAATAAAAGCAAAGTTAAGTTGTTGTTGTGTTACAACTGTTACATGAAAGCAACAAACATTCAATAGGCATCAGCACGGAACCAGATACATGTATGGAAAATTACTTAGAGATACCTAACCGAACTGAAAAATTAATACTTTCTCTTGTCTAACATACGAGGCAAATTGAAAAAAGACCAAAAAGAAAATTCAATCACGATACATACGTGCACACTTATAAAGACATGAAAAAGCAAAGGGCAACAATATTTTCATTGTCTACTTCACAGGCAATGGTGGCAACAGCAGCAGCAGCAGCAGCAACAATCAATTCCCAACCATTTGTCGTAGACTTACTTGTTATTTGTATTTCCTAAATCCCTTTCAATACCTTTGATTGCATTTTCACTTCCGCCCTCCGTATATAGAGCGTAAATTTTCTCTTCCTCTTTTCTGACGATTACTTTGCCTTACGCTTATATGCGTTGTATTGTCATCAAAAGTTCAATATTTTCTTTGTCGCCTTGTTACGGTTTATGCGGAGTACTATTTGTTTTTTTTTTTTTTTTTTTTTTTTTTTTTTTTTTTTAAATTCCTTTCTTATTTTCCCATGGCCGTGTCTGTTGTTTTTATGGTTATAGGCAGTCGGTCTGTGTTTATGACTGCCATGACCGCAGACTTAAACCATTAGAGAGCCTGCAACAATGAATATTAAAATCTGATCACGTTTTCCACTCAATTACCTGTCTATTGTTATACACTTTTCTTGCTCTGTGTTGCTGCTTTGCCGTTTTGTTAGTGACACTTGATATGTGTAACGCTTCTGTTATACGGTATAACGTTACCAATTTAGTGAAAGTATATGAAATTTGCCCTTTTTTTCGGGTTTTTGATACGTTTAAGAAAAATTATAAAAATCGAATATTTGTTTGAGCTTTGTAGGTAACTGAATAAACTGCTTATTTATAGACCTTGAAAAAACAAAAACAGCCTAATTGCTGAGTAAAGAGGTAGGCTTTTAATTTTCGTTTTAAGTGCAACTATACGTTAAGAACAGTAAAGTTTTTGATTATTTTTGTTAGTTAGGACCTCTTTAACCCCAGACTTTTTGAAAAGCAAAATAAAGCATTTTTTGATTTATTTATTGTCTACATATTTGGTGAGTAAATTCACAAACTAGGGAATTGAAGGCTGCTGGATAGCTTAGATTAAATGCTCGCCTATCTTGAAAACTCTGCCGCACTTGAGATTCGACCCCACGACTACTAAGTCGTTAGTCGGCTAATAATGCGAATGGAGCAGTAAGGTAGCCGTGCCTTGTATGCAAACAAATAAGTGGGATAGAAGCGGTGAAAACCGCATATTATTTAATACCACGTTCTGAACAGCAAAATAAAGACGTCGCTAATTGTAAAGCAATGACAAACATATGTCGAACTGATTTCATAATTTTTTGCGAACATTTGGTATTCTTTTCTCTTTGTAACATCGTACGGTGTTTAACGGTTTATAAAAAAGACTTGAAAAGAAATATATAAAAATATAGATGAAAGATACTTGTAGTAAGTTTTCGGAGGTATTATGGAAAATAGACAAAGATTTTGTAAAACTGTTAATCAATTTGATTAGATTACGACATGAAAGGGCTAAGATCCACTCGTTACAATCTGAACTTATTAAAGAAGAAAATAAAATATTAGCAGCATTTGACCACTAAGGATTTTTTCCCTACAATAGAGCAAACGCTCGGTACATCACATCATCAATTCATCATAACAAATTACCACAAACGTCTACCGTTCGTAATAACATTCGCAAGGTTGAAATATCGCTTAAGTTATGTTGTTTTGATAAGAGAGCGAATGCAGCGCCGCTTTCTTTTGGAATTTGGCGATGAGGTGATCTCCTAATACGAAATAATTATTTTATGCTCGAGTTAAATGCTTCGTTGCATTCGAGTTCAAATGTTTATCTATACACTTGTGTGTTTGAAAATGCAAGCGAAGGAAGTGGCGGAACGAAACAATGAACAATAATAATAATAATAATCTTAAGCCTTTCGCCTGATCACTAATTGCATATTTCAAAGATAGAGTGATAGGTATTTCTGAGCAAACAAACTACAACTTCTGAGTTGTTTTAGTTCCTCGTTTCTGAGTATAAAAACATGGAGTAAATACCTTTTAATTTGTTTTTTTCTGTCTAATTCGCACGTTGTTTTCCGGGACCCAATCATAACCATTTCGTCGAACCGGTTTCCTTTGCAGATATATACTCGCTGTAAATTACATTCACATATTATTAAACACTGAGAGGGTCATCCTACCTTATTAAGATAATGTGGGATAATGTAGTCTTAGAGAAAGAGGAGAAAAATTTTAGTTCTTTTCTGATTAGCGCAGCGCCATTGTGTAGATTTTGTCATTTACTGTAATGTTTTCTATCAATTGATCGGAACAGGAAAATTACACCGATCAAATAGAGAAAAATTACATTGTGTGTCTTATCTATGAATAATATAATGAAATGCGTAGGGACTTATGAATGATGATTGTGTTAAAGCAAAAAGATTATAATATCAAAAGCATAATTAATTAATGTCAAAATCAACTGTAGTCTGCAAAGGACAAACCTATGAGCGAGAAGATCAATAACGATAACAACTCGTAAACATAAGTGTTAAGCTTCAATTGAATGATTAACATCTGCTATCTAAAGCTTTAATAAAATTCGTTATATAAATTATATTAATTAATATTTAATAACGTTTGCGTTAAATATTAACTCGATTTGTTGAAATCAAAGTGTTTTAAAGTGAATCACAAAAGTATGTATACCACTAATATCTTGACGATCGTGTTCTATGTGAATACAGAACACAAGAATATATAAATAAGTACAAATAATTTCTTTTAGAGTTTTTTTTTTTTTTCAGTTTTTCAAAGTTTCAATTAAGTGCCTAGAAGGTGAACTTTAGTCCGATTCATTTAAAAATCGATGCTTTAATCACTTCGCTAGTGTCTCCCAGACAAACTGGGGTCAGTCAATGGTGCTCGTTATCGAGTTATTGTACGATAAGAAACACAAACACGATACGATCGCTTTTTCATGTTCATGTTTGTATAAAAATATACCGTTTGCCGTTAATTCCATATTTATTTACCTCTTTTCAAATTTTATGATATCAACAAATTAAAACGTCGCAATTAATTTTAATAATATTACGTAATCCTACTATATCTATTAATTTTGTCATATAAGTGCTTTTATAAAAATATTTTATTTTCCGTTCGAACATGAAATGAAGTTCGATAACTATTTTGCTTTCGAGCTAAAATATGACATCTTACATACGATATCGAGCAAAACAATCCTATCGAGGTTTTGGACGCCATCAACGAAAATCGCGTTAATGATTGCCCGATAAGAAGAACCATCGACACAAAATGGAGATTCGCTATCGAGTTAACCCGATGGAGAAAACCATAAACCGATTTCTGCTCCCGATGTTTTAACGCAAGAACTTGTTTTTCTTAAAATTTAAGTTTATTTACGTACTAGTGTTGACTGACAGTTTAAGGTACATTATACGACAGTTTTCATTGTTGCACAACATTTCAAAAATAATGAAAGCTTAGCGGGAACAGTTGGTAAATTTCGTACCAAATATGATCGTTTCGGTGATCAAAACGGTCCTCTAAATCATGTGATTTAACACTACTAGATTCTTTTATGATGTTATGAAAGTTTAAACCAAGAGACTCCTAACCATCCGTGCATTGAAGGATATGCGTATCCGTCAACGAGACCATGCAGATCGTTTGCTCGATGTTCTATTCCACACATAACCTTATTCTACATGTATTATGATTCACTAAAAAAAATACGATTATCAAAATATTCTATCAGTTTTCTAATTAATTAAAATGTTGCGTAAATTTCGGGTCACCCTTTGTTAACAATTTTCAACAAAATCTCATTAAAATATTTTAGTAACGAAAACGTTACTTTACTTCACGTTTTATATAATGTCATATACAATCGTTGTTTGATTGATTGTGGAATTTCTTATTCGCGTTCCTATTCTCTTAACCACTAAGGTAGGTCGTAAAACTTGTTAAAAAAATTGACCATTTATACGGTCGCGTTGCGTGAGAATCACGTATATAAATTGAATTGAGTCAGTAATTAAGCGATAATCGTCTTTTAATTAGAAGCGATAAATTACTAAATGTAATTGTTTTCATTCAAGTTAAATTTAATTAACTAAAGCACATAGATTAACGTCATGCGATTGCTGAGAATACTGAGTTTACTAAAATTCAATTATCGCATTGAAAATGATCATAAAAACTAATCAAAGAAAATTTCATTTTTTTTTTTTTTTCTTTCGTCTTTACTCAATAACTAAAGTTAGTGAAAAGAAAATCATGAGAATTGTATTGGGTTGTCAAAAAAGCTGCAACGCTAATTCATTTATTAAGACAGTTTTAGGTCGACGGCATTCAAATCAGTCGCATGTAGTTCTCACATCGTTTTATTTAGAATTTTTAAGAATTTTCGATTTATTATAAAATTATAAAAGCGACTTTAGAAAGACACGAGAAAAGCAAAAAGGAAGACAACGGTCGACTTTTGTCATTGGCTATTGATATATTCAGACAAGAAACGTTCGCAAAACGTAGACGGAGATAATTAATAGATTACAATACAAGCGAAAGGAAACAAATAAAATTTTTTTTTGCACGAGAGCTTTAACGCCACCTCCCCGTGCTCTTTTTCGAACTCATGTAGCTAATTACGTAATTAGCTTTCGGAACAGTCACCTTAACGTTATCGTATCAATAAAAAAAGACGGGAATAGAGTGAAAAGAGTATTGGGATTGTTCGCGGGAATCCTTGTGTGCTAGAGTTCTAGATCGACTACACGATTTTAGTTTGGTGATGCTACACATCAAACGACAAGGCAAGGCAAAGCACCGAGTCATTGGTAAGAAAGTTCCGACAAGAGCACATTATATGGTAAGACATTTATGTGTATCTATGGCTATTTTTAGTGGATCTAAGTCTTCAAACCAAAAGTTTTAATACCGAACTTTAAATTTATCCGTACGACTCGAAAGACTTGCTTGGTCAACATTGAGATTATGTCCAAGTTTGTAGCTATCAAAACCTACCGAAAGTCAATTGAGGTCTTGTTTCTTTTTTTTTTTTTTTACCTAACTATCCAATCAGTGTGTGGCGTGCGAACACGGTAGCGATCAAGAAGGATGATAGATAGTGAACAGGGGAAGAAGGGAGAAGTATTTGATTGAATTGGTATCGTTGATGACCGGCGAAATAAAGTCGGAACAGCAGCGGGTAGTACTTTGATGATCAAAGGTCCGACAACAAAATTTTACAAACATCTTCCAACATTAAATTTCGTTTATGCTGTTCGTTGATTAGATGGTGTGTAATACAAGGAAAATACCTCGGGAATTTTGATCAACACTTCCTTAAAACTCGGTTTTTAATAATGATACTCCAAAGGCTTTCCCTATGTGCGAACGAGTGTACCGTCTGATAGAATTTTCGAGCGGAATTAATCCGAAATAAATTGTAATCAAAGACAGAAAACCATTCTTGTTAACAATAGGCGAACCCAAACTAACGAAGTCTGGAACAAACTGATTTCTAATATGTGTGTTACCGCAGTGAAAAGTATAAATTGTACCTTCTAGACGGAGTTCCAAAGTTGTGTGCCGTGCCTTTATTAGTCAGACGGGACAAAGGAATGGGTAGCTGGAAGCGCCGCACAGAATCTCATACATTTTTTCGTACAGTGTCAGCCAGGAAAAAAGAAATTATTAAGATGAAGAGCTCCAATTATTATATGTTACTATTTTAATTCTCGTGAGAATTCCGTACGAAGAACATAACTCAATTTTATAATAACCCCTCGAACATGTTGTTAGATTGGATCGTCTTATCGATACGAGATCGTCACGTTGGCCGTCTCGTGTCGAACGAGTCCTCTGCGCATATGACATGCGTTCATGACCACGTGAAAAAACGCGTCATGAGTTTTTCCTCTATCCAATATATGCAAATATATACTACATCTTTATATTTCTACTTCTACTGAGTATAAATTAATTTAAATTTTCCATGAGCTTTCGCTAATAATTCTATACGATGATGCTTTGGGTAAAAGCGATGATAATTATGCTTATTTTTTATTAACAATTGCGGTTAAGTGAATAAGAGAGCTGGACGGTTAAATACGAGGGGGGAGGGGGGGAGGAAGAAATATAAAGAATAAATCAGTAAATCCCGAATATTTTAACACCGCATCAGCGCGCAAAATGTAAAGCCCTTTGATAGCCGTAGTTGTGCTTAACGTTATTAACGAGCTTAACAAAAATTATTCAACAACGGTTAGCGGATAAAATTGCGTTATTGAATCTGTTATTATTTTCTTCTTCTTCTTCTTCTTTTTTCTTCTTTAGCAAACATAAGTAATGCCGAGTTGAGTACGGCACATGAACAGAGGAAAGAATTTATTTGTGTGTAAACTTGTGGGTGTGTGTGTGTGTGCGTGGGCCAAATCATGCTAAACACTATCAAATTATATGAGCTAGAGAGAGTCCATAAGTATACTTAAGCTGTGTTGGCGGCAATTCATTACCTACTCTTGAAATCCTCCTGAAATTGTATTGAACGCAGAGTTCGCTTTCAACAATGTGACAGAGTAAATTGTTTGCGTGCGTATGTATGTATATACATGAGAATGAGCAGTCTGGGAAATTTATATCGCTCATTATTAAAGCCTTACCAAGATATTAGTTAAACGTTTGTTTTCTATTCTACTCCCACATTTCGCTTTACAAAGACTGGTTATTGTTGACTATTTGTGGCTTGGGTGCTGTTGGTGTTTTTTTTCTTTGTTTTTTTTTTTTGCTTTAGCTCAATAAAGTTTTTATTACGCTTAAGCTTAAACCATAAATTTTGTGTTACCCTATTCGAGCAAAGAAATTCTTTAATAAAAGAAAAGAAAATTTAACTTTTTGTTATATATATATATATATATATATATATATATTTATATTTATTTTTTTTTTTTTTTTTTTTTTTTTTAAGCAATGTACATATTATCGGTACGCGAGCTATAGTCATAGAAAATTTGTTGGTAAAATGTGTATATAAGCGCGCATAAACATCTGAGGCGACATTTATCCATGACTTTACTGAAAAATTTATTTAAAATGTCGTCTATCTCTTGTTGACCAGTTCGGCTCAGTATGCAATTATTCTAGAATATAATTGATATAAAGTAAATATGGCTGAAAGTTTAATCGTTAATTTTCTTAACCTATTGCATTGTATACATACAAATCTGATTGTTAAATGTAATGAGCATAATTTTCTACAAGACACGGCTTGTGTTAAAACAATGTAAACCCAATAGATCGCAAGTAAGTTACACAAATTTGGCAGCCAATCAATTCTGTCAGACAAGTAATTACTTTAATAATTAATATTAAATATTATTCATCAAACAACATTGATTTTAATAACACCTTTGATATAAGACAATAAAAACTTTCCGCTGAAAATTAAATAAAGAAAGTTAATACGAATGAAAACAAGTAAGAAAATTTAATTCGATCGGGATCGAATCTTTTATTCCCATCACCGTTATTCTAAAATAGGTAAAATAAGTAAAAGAACTACATTTTCATGCTCTACAACATGCAGCGACTGCAGTTGATTTTTTCTAGTTCCAAAATAAAAGTATATGTCGTATAAGCATATATCCATTGGTTTAGGTGGGTCTTTTGAAAAGCTTCGGCCAATTCGAAATTCTTTTGCAAATTTCTAGGCGATATTTTCACATTCGCTATCCAAAGTGTTTTTACAACAAATACTACAAACTTCCGTAAACAGATAGATAGACAAACGAACAGACAGAAGACATGTTTAGGTGAATTCCAGATTTGAAAATAGTCAAGAATTTGTATACTTTATGGGGTCTTCGAAGCTTGATTTTGTGCGTTATGAAGGTACTGCAAAAATAATTAAATTTTGATAGACAATACTATTGGGTAGGGGTGGTCACTGGTTGCAACTATTCTACACAAATGCTACAGCATCGCCCGTACAATATGTGTTGAAATTTTTGTACATTTATTTGCTATAGTTTATGCGTATCGAGCAAAAATCCATTTGATATTCCTTTTGGAAAGCAGAGGTATGCTCAGTTTACGTGCTATAATAGGCGCGTTCTTCGAGCGATTTGGCCCATTTTCAATACTAACGCGCGTAGAAGAACTTGCAATATTTTTCCCAAATTTGAAGATTTTTGCAGCCAGGAGAATGTTTACAACAGACATTACACAGGTGGACAGACGGACAGACGGATAGATGGAAATGCTTAAATCGACTTAGAGTTTGATGCTGATCAAGAGTATATATATTTCGTGGGGTCATTGGTGCTTCCTTCTGGCCGCTGCAAACGTCTCTCATCCTTCGGTAACGAATATAAAATAGCTAGAAAATCGAAAAGCTTTAAGAGAACTTAAACCTTATAGAGTCGGAATTGAATTTCGGAGCATGGAGATGCCTAAATCTCGATTAAAAGTACAAAATTTTCAATGTTGAATGACTATTTAACTGTGAAGCTTAAGATAATGAGATGCACAGGGCAGGATGTCATATGATTGGCACATAGTTTTTGTATCAAGCCTTAAATGTAGAAAACACTGGCGAACTTATCGTGCGCACTAGGCAGTTCGTTACACTATTCGCCAATCTTATTAAGAAACTAGTAGGCTAGTAACCCTACCAATCGTCTAGCCATACCGAGCTTCAGATCCTATCGTTCATAGTTCAACAAAATTCTCGGGGCTAGACTAGGTTGCTCGCCTATTCCACACGATTAGGAGGAACAAAGTCAGTTGCATTCCTAGAGTAGAAGACATCTTTTACTTCGAGGCCCGTCAACCTTTTGCTTAAAACTACCGTGAGAAACATTGTATTTCATATCAGATTTCTTATTAATTGTTCCCCAAATTATAAATTCGCGACAATTTATTGTCCCGAGCGATTCGTTTGCGAACTTTAGTGATTCTCTCAGTACAATATGGAGAAAAAATTCTATTAAAGCTGTCTTTATATGACGTCACCTTGCATCAACGATTTTTAAAGCAGACTTCAAATTCGGCAAAGACATTGGAAATACTTGCATGCGGGTTGATGTCGAAAATGAGCCAGGTCAGTGGAAAGACATGCCTACAACGCTCCGTAAATTGGGAACACCTACATCTTCCAGAGCAAAAAAACATAAACGTAGTTTAGAACAATAAAAATTTTTGTATATTCTACTTTAATATAAAGATGGTGGATACAAGAGAAATTTGCCACAGTCGGGATACATTTTTAGGTTTTGTCCGACCGCTGTTGCACATTTCCTTATAAGCATGTACACGTTATAAAGAGCGAGCATAGACAGTAAAGTATAATTTTTATAACAAGTTTGCTGCGTTAGATGTCGAAAGCGCTTACTTCAGCTGCGCTGCGAGCGTGATACCCTCACTACTAGACCATACCTGATAACATAACTGTTTCGCTTTAATGTATATATATATATATATATATATGTATCCCTTTAAAATTTAGATTTTATATTCTCTTATTTTCGTCCAATGTATGAACATTAGTTCATTTAGCTATAAATGTCAACGTACTTTATGTTGCACGTGTTTACGTGTTTATTAATATATATGGTGTTCTCTTAATAACTGACCATAGTCAATAAGTGCACATATCGCAATTTAATTCACTCCAAGTATGTCATCTTTTTCATTTTTTCTTTTGTTTGTTTACATTGCATTTTCGTGTGATATAATTCTGAACTGCAATATTTTGCAAATTTGGCAAAATCCGATTGCTGGATATAAGTCAACATTTATTTGTATGATATTTTAGAATAATTCCTGTTTCATTTAAGGTAATTATAGCTTTTTTTATTTTCACTAAAACTCCTTTTCGCTGTCAGTTATAACGAAGTCATTTTCCTGATCGTTTTTATTTCACTTTACAAGCCTCTTAGCTACCTGTGCTGAGGGGGCACCCATTAAAAATTGGTACAGCTCTAATGCTTCATTTTAGGTGGCTTACACCAATGAATTACGATTATTTCTTGGGCTCTCCATCACTATTTGAAATTGAACAATTCCTTCTCAAGTCTTTAAAATTAATTGCTGTTTGAATATCGTTTCTTGAAAACACCTACTCGCAGCAACTAAGAGTTTTCGTCTTTTCTTGGAAATTCCCTTTTCAGCGCTCTTGAATCTTCTCAAACTAAATCTGAGTAAATGTAAGAAGCTTTCTTTCTCAAGCAGAAAGTCATTCATTACTCAGTATTTCATAGATTCGCATAAGTTGGAGGACGTCGATACGTTCACAGACTTAGGCGTTCTATTTGACCATAGATTATGTTTTAACTTGCCTATTGAGCTCTCGATAAGCAAAGCTAGGTCCGCGCTTGGTTTTATAAAAAGGCGGTCTAAAGAGCTTGATGATCCCTACGTTACGAAAAGGCTGTACATGTGTTTGGTTAGACCCATACTCGAGTATGCCTCTTTTGTGTGGTCTCCTTCATATACGTGCTATGTAGATTCAATTGAATCTGTTCGAAAGCAATCCTTGCTGTTTGCCCTTAGAAATTTGGGTTGGGATCCCATTGCCTCTCTTCCTCCCTATGAAAATAGGTTGCTTCTGTTATCCTTACCGTCTCTTGAGAAACGTAGGTTGGTTCTTGGCGTTTCCTTTGTAGTCAAAGTAATAAATGGCGCTATTGACTCGCTTTTATTACTTGGTGAAATAAGCTTTAATGTCCCTAACCGCTTCTCTAGGTACTTTATCTTGGTTAAGCTTAGTCAGTGTAAATATAATTACGAATTGTTTAACCCGCTCAGAATTGTTTGCAAGAACCTAAATGACGTCTACCACTTATTCTCGTTATCGGACTCTTTAAAGTCCATTAAAGCAACATTGCTTAATACGCGCGATTTACCTATGTCTTACTTAAACTAGCTTTTAACCATAAACAGTCGTTACGATTCGAAAATGAATTATTGTTAATTATTATCGGTTGCCAGGCTTATGCATGTTTGCGACGACTTAGGGGTTCATTTGCAATTTGGTCCTGTACCGGTTGTAAGTGTGACTCTATGATGATTGTGTACATGCTTTTTTTTTCTTTTTTTTCCTTCTTATTTGTTTTATTGCACTTGTACTAAGTTTTATTATTAATTAATACAAGTTTTGCTTTAAGTGCCAATTGAACTCGACTGTTATTTGTTTAGTTGAGTTTCATGTACACGTAGAATTAAAATAACTAAATAAATAAATAACGTATACCGTCGTATAAAAAGCCGGATTTGTTTATTTCGTGTAATAGGAAAATTACACGCAATGTGATTGGATTTTGAACCACAATCCACAGCAATGTCGAACATCTTTCATCAGATGTAATTTCTTACAATATTTCTCAATAAAAATGAAAAAGGAAACGTTTGCCTGTTTTGTGTAACGATTCTCTAAAATTTTCAAAAACTTTTCACTCTTTCTTCGAAGGTAGTGATGGTTTTTGCATTTCCGTCAATATTTAGAAGCCGAATAGAGAAGTACCGACCGAGTAGATAAAATGGTGGCTATCATGTGAAAGTAATGATGAGAGGGGAAACGAGAGAAAAGGAGAAAGTTTAGAATATTTCGATGAGATAGATTTTCTAGAATTGAATGAATTGAAATTATTCTGGCATTCAAATTTTTCACTCAGAGCCACATCAACGCAACACCGTACTTTTCACATATATAAATATAGATTTTATGCTTTGAAAATGTACTTGCGACTTGTATGTGTGTTTATGTGCCTTTATAAAATAGTCGGCTAGTCATTTTTCTTTATCGAGTTAATAGTATGAAGTCCTCAGAGCGAAACCATTGAAATATACTGATACGAATACGAATTGTATATAGGAGAATATTATAAACGTAAACGTAAGTTAAGAGTTGCGAACGTAATTTTTGATAAAATGGTTGACATAACGAAAGATTTAACGAATAATTAACCACGGATAATGTTTACAGTGGATATAGACGTCACTGGCCGGACTTTACATTGTATATAAATTTTAAATTCTTACCACAAAACTGCCACCGATTCATAAGATAACTAATCGAAAAATAAAAAACAACGTAATGAAGGATTAGGGATGAGTGTTGAATAATTGTGAGATCCACTAACTATAATGATATAGTTCGTATAGGCCTGGATTATATTCTCGATAAGCAGCCGCGTAGAATGAATAAGTAACGCGCGTTGTGCAGCAACTTGAGGGTGGGTAGTGTCGAATATAACATATATATATTTTTTGTATGTGTGTGAACAAATGAACAACACATTATATTTGCTGCGTTATCTTACGTTTTGTTTTTTCGTCCATACATACATGTTTGCACTTATTATGGGTTTTATTCACATTTAATACGGTGTTACGTCATATCATGACAGCTTTAACATAATTTTTGCCCATAGGAATAATAAGAATGAAAAGGAGCAAGCAGTCAAATGGCTGCCAATGTAACACCGCTACTTACCCGTTGACGTTCACAGAGGCATCAGAAAGTCCCCAATGCTTATAGTATTTTTTGCTTAAAAAATATTCTTCAATTTTCTCTCTCTTACTATTTCGTGCTCTTCGATTAAAGCATAAACGCATTTCATATGCTTTATACATACGTATATATGCGTAATATAAAATATATGTACATTTAACGGTTTATTTACAATTTGCTTGATGCCGCCTCTTTTTTTTTTTTTGCTTGCTTTATCCTTCTCTGACTGTCTGTCTATTCTGTTTCTGTTTCTCTGGCCGTCTTTTTTTGTTTTTTTTTTTTTTGTTTTAAAGTTTTAGGTTATCACGAAACAATGCTTGTCGCTCAAAGATCTATTTATTCAGGCACAAATAGATACATATATACAGATACTATTGTATACGTATTATAAAGCAAAACCAAATGGAAAGTCAAACAGTAAATAGACTATAAAGACGAGCAAAGAACAATACAGCGCCGGTAATGTTGGATAATTTACAGCTAAACTAGGAAAATGTGTAGAATGTCTAGGAAGTGAAACAAAGATAGAAAGTCGTTTTACTTCGAAATCCCATTGTTTATTTACAATATATACACATAAACAACTATATTGTATTACATATTATAATAAATAAGTAAGAGAAACTGATTGTGTGCTCTCGGTATTGTCTGGATTGACAGCGTTGATAGTCGGCAAATAATTAATTGGATGAAACTGTTACAAATATATAAGTTTGTTCTATATACGCTTCAAGTGTAATTAGTTGGTAATTGAAGCAAACAAAAAAAAAAAAAAAAAAAAAAAAAAAAACCAAAAGAATATCTCAAATTTGATGCAAGCAAGCCTTAAGTATAACTAGGATAACATAAAAAAAAAAGAAAACAAAAACAAAAACGGAAGAGAATGACAGATTCATAACGCGGAGAGAAAGGGAAAGATTCGAAGAAGAGCATGATACCAAAAAAAAAAAATAAATAAATAAAAAATAAAAAAATTTATTTTGGATTGCAATGTAAAGCAATTTAATATGTTTTGTGCTTTAAATTTATGCACGTCTGCATGAAAAGCGACGGTTTGCAAGAACACAAAAAAACAAAAAACAAAAAAAACAAAAAAAAATAAATTTATGTTCTGTTGTATATAAATTTTGATACTGGGTATCAGTTTGATGTGTATGTAGCAATACCGGTGTCTGCAGCGCTTTTGCGTCTCGTGTGAAATTCATGGAAATTATTCAAGCTGAAGGATGCATGATAATTTCCGACGGAAGTGTAATCAAAAATCGCTTAGACAAACGTCAGGTGACGATGTGCGCTGAAACCATCTAAGCGTGTATACATGAGTATGTATTTATAAGTGTGTATGTTTGGGATCTTACTTATCCCTACCTTTATACTCTTTACAATTTCTGTTAATGTGTGCGCTTCTACTCGCTCGCAATGTCGTTATATGCCGTCTATCTGCAGAAAATTAAAAAAAGGGCAAGAAAAACATGAGAAAAGGGAAAACAACTCTACGAGATACACCAATAATAACAATTTGTTTGTTGTTGTTGCTGTTGTTTTTTTGTTTGTTTCTTATTTAATTCCAAATCCATTTTTAATTTAATTTTCCGATCCCTTTTTCTTTGTTTTTCTTTCGAAAAAAGTTGGTTGTGAGACTTTTTTTAGGATCATACTAAGAAGTATTGAGCTTTCTGTTTATTGCCTTCTAGTACATGAATAGCGTGCCTAATCTAAAGCATATTCACCTGAGTTGAGGTTCTTCTTACAATTCTACTACTCGTATATGAAGTATTGCTGCCCCGTGAAGATAAAGGAAAATTTGCCAAAAGATTTTTTTTTTGCAGTTTTTTACTTACAATTTTTATCTTAAGTAGTTTTGGTAGAGTACGAAGAGCTGTACTGCGCTACAAAGGAGGATAATACACTTACACTTCTATCTACTGATTCCAAAGAGAGGGCTGGCGGTCATCAACAGAGATGTTGGCATATAACATGCTAGCTGCGACGAACTTGCTAAAAGCAAACTTCTGTGGAACTAACCTGACGGAACGGTCGCCTGACCGCATAATACATAATGCCATATGATGGATGGTATATTTATTTCTTAGCTTCATTTAAGTAACCTTGGAAGTTTTATATTTTTATTGGAGGAAAACTGTCTTTTTGTAAACTTAACAGCACATATCTAAGTTTAATTATAAATGAATCTTCTTTTAAGATGCCATGACTATTCTATGTTAATTATTTCTTTTATTGTTATGACAGGGCTTATATGTTTATTTATTAATTTCATTTCTGTAATGTCGAAATTATAAGTTCAAACATCTTGTTCTCCTGTACAAGATGTTACTAAATATACATCTCTGTTATTATTTCTTCTGAGAACTAAATTAGTTTACGAAGATTTTTGTGGCTGCATATTAAACAAATCATACCAGTCGGAGCTAACAAATGTTAGGCTTGTTTTAAACGAGTCGCCTGAAAAAAGCACATGCGACACATTAATCGCTTTCCCCTAGAGCATCGAAAATTAATGGCCATGGACTTACAGTGCTGGCAGGAAGCCACGAGGCAGAAACATCGAAAGAAATAGATTCGCGTAAATATATGCATATATTCAATGTTGATTTTCAAGGTTTCTATACTTTTTAGACAGCTTATTATTAATAAAAAATGAAATCCATTCAATTATTAAATAATTAACATTTCAGTTATTCTTATTATTGTTGCTTTCGTTGTTGTATGTTAATTTATGTTTGCGTTAATTGTGTAAAAATTTCTAGTTTATGTTCTAGTTAGTTTACCTTATGTGAGAAAGATAATAATGCTGTTGTATAAAATTTTTATTGGTATTTATTTATTTATTTATTTTTTTTTTTTTTTCCTCTTTTCAATATATATTGTGTGTTGACTGTGTGTGTGTTCTATATAAACTTCCTTTCTATCGTAGCTACATCCGTTTAATTTTCGTGTTAAAACATATTTGCTCTTTTCATCATAGTTTACTTGTAATCATTTCATATGAACACCGTAAGCGAGTAAAAGAAGAGAGGGAGCCCAGTATGTGTATGTTTATGCAATTACGTATGTATGTACGTGTATGTGTATGTGTGTGTCTATTTGTTCGTCTCGTTAGCTGATTTATGCCGTCTCACATTTATATTCACATATATAAATATTTCTTAATGACTTCATTAGATATTAAGTGCTATTAACTTCATGTTTTCATGTATACGCACATATATATATAAATAAATACATATATATATATATATATATATTTATATGCAATATGTATTTATATTTATTTATATGTATATATATATTTATATGTATATATATATGCATATGTATTTATGCATTGTATTTGTGCATATAATATGCATGCTGACGATAGTACGTATGTATGTTTATCCATGATTTATTACTCTTCAACCTCATCATAACTCTTCTTTTTTTTTCCTTCTTCTATTTATATATCTTTCGCATTTTAACTTTCATACTATTCGTGGGTGCTGTCAGCTTATTTTATGACTTGATACGTACTATTACTTATAACATATCCTTATTGCCTGAAAGTTTTACTTATTCTTACTTACACATAGAGGATATGAAATGTTAGATGTAATCATTTTTTTTTATTTTTTTTTCTTTTTTTGTAAACCATTTTATATTGAGTTATTATCTTAATTTTATCGAAATAAGTTAATAATAAGCAAGAAAGTTATAACCGTTATCCCTTATCCGGCTATCCGGCTGCTTTGGCTCGAATTTTATCTTCATGTCAACGAAGTCAATAATTTAAGTCCTTTACGTTATTTTAAGCTTTTCAAGGAAGCTTTTCAAGCTAACGCGCACATCTAGTTATAAAAGAGATCTGCGACTTCTTGACATTGGAAGTGAACTGTCATTTTTAATATATATTTCTGTCGGCATTGATTACATAATATTAAAGAGAATGAATAGTAGTGTAGATTGTACTTGTTACTTTCGTTGGTCAGCGAAGAGAGGATTAATGATCCGATAAGCAACGAGGAGCTCTCCTCCTCGTTTTCTACGGAGTGAAGTTACTTTTCATTTTATTAGATAAATACATATAGAAAGCGTATACATATACGCAAACATTATCTTTTACAAACACGCAGCCTTGTACACATCAACCTTCGTTTCCAACTCAACCGTTAACTTCTTCGTCATTTTCGATTGAAACTGATAGTACCCACATTCTGCATATATCAATTCCTGCCAAAATTGGCTAATTTAACTTATAACTTTTGCCAAAAATTCCGCACACGCAAAACTGAAGACAAGAAGTTAAAATACATGCACAAGCACTCGTTATCCGATTAAAAGCCCGAGGTCGCAAAATGATTGTGAACTTAATATTTACCACACACGGATAGGTAGTCTTAGATTAATTCAGGATTTGCTACTGATTAAGAATATATAACCTTTTACACCTGTCGCATACATTCGCAAAAATTTAACATGCCGCTACTGCAAACAGTGTAGATTATAATATATCGACGTATTTTGGTTTTTGATCCATACTTATATCGTTCAAAACATGACAACTTATCAGATTTCTAAATCTTAAAGGTAATAATAAGATTAAGAGCTCCGCAAAAAAATTTTAGTTTGTGTCTTTGCTATTTACATTTAAACATAACTTCATATCCTTGATTATTTATCGCTTCCTCAATTATCAACCAAAGGAATAAAAAATTTACGAAAAATTTGGTAATCAGTTTACAGGTCTGGCAGCAACATACTTAAGCATGATTATCTTCTACTATTTAGAACTAATATAATCAATGTATGGAACAGAATATCACAACTCGCATAAAAAGTCTTCAACATTATTGGCTGCTCGGTTTCGAAATCGAGTCGTGCTTTACATTATTTTAAATTACATAATTTTCAAAATGTCAAACACCCAGAAGCAAGCTTCGTCTAATAAAATATACATAATCTTGCTAAACTTCAAATTAAGAATCGATTAAACCATCCGTCCACCTATCCCTCTATCCATGCATCTGTTTGTAAGATGTCCGTATTAAACGTTGTTCTGGCCGCAAAAATGATGCTACGGCTTTCAAAGGGGCAAACAAATTGAGAATCTGTCGTTAGTTTATTACGAATTCGACTTGCCGAACGTGAATGAACGATAAATGTAACGTCGGTCGAGTACAAGTAGAAAGGACAAATTTTATGGTCTACCGCGCTGGGGATGGAACCTGCGAGTTCGGCTGATAACAAGGCATCCTAATGGTAGCTGCTTGTAAACGAACAGTCACTTGTTAACCTTTTTACACAACTACACTTTGTAATTGAGAGTTTTTGTCCTTTCTTGATAACTCCGTGAAACAAAAAATGGGATTTTCTTTATTTCATGTAATTGAGAAATAGCAGACAATGTGATTAGACCTCGAACTCGCATTCGCCGCAATATTCTATTGGATGTAATGATTACATCATTTATAAAGAAAAAGTGTGTACGAGATGTAAACATTTCAGCTGCCTCTTCCATGCATCGATATTCTAAATTTTCCAAATTTTTGAAAACTTTCAATCTTCTCTTCGAAGATTGCGGATGAGATGATTTTATTATTTCATTTAATGTTTAGAAATACCCAGTAGGACTACCAAAGTATACCGATGGGCTTCAATGGCACGAAAGTGTCGAAGAAAGGAAAGGAAAAAGGGATGGCTTAAACTATTTCCCTGAGCTAAATTTTCTAGAGTATCATTAAGTGATAATGTCCAGTCAGAAGACAAGATCAATATAATCTATCCATGAATATATATTCATATATAATGACAGTGCTTGTGCCCTTAAATATGTACTCGCGATTTGTAGGTGCGTGGGTTAATTGTAATTGGACGGAGAACGTGCGAAATTGCGACATAGAATATATTGGAAACAAATTGGGATTAAAACTTCATTGCTAACAAAGCGTGAAAGTGGTTCCAACGAACTTCTACGACATACGCTTTTGGAGGAAATTCACTAAATCGAAAATTAAAAATATGAAAAACATGTCGGTGTTTTCTCGAAGCTACTTCAGTTTCATCTATATTGTGGCCGTGCAAGTAGGCAGACTACTTTCATTTTTTACCGATACATTCTTAATCGATTGTGCTATACATCAGTTGGCTATCTTCATTCTTGCGAGTTTTGCGCAGACGTTATATGTCGTAGGTATTGCTAAAGCTAGAGTGGTTAGGAACAAATAATGAAAGTCGTCAAAGATACGTCAAAAATCTAAATGGCTTATAAACTTTCTTTTTTAAGACCCAATTGTTCAAAAAGGTCAAATTGACCTAAGCTGCAATTCTAGTGTTAAAAACATTTACACAAATATACAGCCATGCGCAGGCGTTACTTACATACGCAGACATGGGCAAATAGTTTGTTTTCGTTTACATCATTTACAGATATGATGAACAGATACACAAATATGATCCTTTCTTTTCTATATACATAATACTTCAATTTGAATTTCAGCCAAAAATTTATGCGTTTTCCTTAAGCCTACGAAGGCATTTCTCTTCAATTTTGTTATATCCATCCATTTATATTTTATAGTTATCCTCCTTGGCAAAAGTAATATCGCAGAAATAATTCATATATATCTTAAATAGTTCATTTACATATCTATACAGACAATTCCACATTTCTATTCTATCATTCATACGTATATTCTTTCATACACTGCCTTTTCATATCCGCTTACTTATACACAGCAAATGTACCTTCAATGCTCATAAATTTTTATTTTGCCATTTTATAGGAACAAATTTATACTTTTATAGAAGCTACTCTCAATTTGGTTCGTTGTTCGTTGCCGTGTCTGAGTTAGCAAGGAAGACAAACCACCATTATAATTATTGTGTATGATAATGTCGGAACTATGTTTGCGCTTTACAAGTTTCCAAACGGATTCATAACCAACATTGAAGTATTATTTAAGCTATTCAATTTTTTGCGAAGCGGGGTTCCATAAGGTTACCTTTTAATCCATAGATCTGCCTGTTAGTCCATAAGTCGATTAAGCGATCTGTGTGTCTGTCTGTTAGGCCACAGATTTGCCTGTCAGTATGCAGGTCTGCGTCTATGTTTGGCCACAGATGTACGTGCCTGGTTATAAGCGTGGCTATCGGCCCATATATTTGCCTGCCAGTCCACAGTCCACTGCCTGCCTCTCCGTAAATCTGTATGTCAATTCACATGCCCATTTGTTTACTTGTAGGTTTGTCTTTTAGTCCTTAAATCTACCGCGTCATTTCTTCTATCTGTAGCAGTCCATAAATTGACTTATCGATTTATGTGTCTGCCGGCCACTGCACACATTTAAGCGTCAGTCCACAGGTCTGCCTCTCAGTTAAACAAGATTCCCACAATCCACAAGTCTATCTATATGCTCATAAGTCGACCGATTACCCCATCTCCGGCCTATTCGCCAGTCCACATGTGCACCTGCGCATTTATCGGTCTGTCTTTCTATCTATTGATCTCGTCTTGCTGACTATTCGTAGGTCTAGTCGTCAGTTCACTGATCATAAGTCGTCTTAGCCATCTATAAGTCTGTCTGTCATGTTTTCCACAGATCCAATGAAATGCCCATATTTTTTTAAGCTTATATGGACAAGCCATGGAAATTTCATTTGTTTTTAAAGTTTTCTTGTTTAACTTGTACAACACGCTCTGCATAATTGAAACCTTCAAATTTCTTAAATTAAAATTCATAATGATAGGATTAGCGAAAAATAATCGAAATATTTCTAAAAAAATTGGGAACATTTTATATGGGTTCAGGTGTTTTAAGAAGCGTAAGAATGTACCGTTGTAATCTCTTTACAATTCAGAATTAAGTTACATCCCCTTGCCAAAGTATAAAATTTTAACATGCCCTTAACTATGATTTAATGGAATATGGATTAATAAAAAAAAGTATTATCCTCTTTCGCTTATTAGTCGTTAATTTAATCAAATAACAAAAGATTTATTTCTAATCAATTCAATTGCAATAGTCGGTTGTATTATGTTATGTGCGAGTCTGAGATAGTCGCGCATGAATTTTATCACAATTTATTCTATTACGAAGTTTTCATAAATCTGATGATATTCGCGCGTTCAGCTTGAAAGTATTCAGGAGAAATCAGCATTCATTTCAAAACTATTATTCACGCTCGAAAATTGCAAACGAAAAACCGCAAACAGGCACTATTTATACGCACAAACCTAAATGTGTAACTACTTACACAACCATAATGCATTGTATGAAATGAAAATGTCTGCGGCAAAGCGGTCGATAGAGAGAGAGAGAGAGAGAGAAAGGCAGGTGGAGGAGGAGGAGGAGGAGGAGGAGGAGACTCATTTTCAACTACAAAAATCTACTTTCGCTGTACGAACAATAATAATAATTATATATATATACTGGGAATAGATGTTTGTTCGTGTGTGTATGTGTATGCGTTTATGTGTATGTGTGTGTTCATTTGAGTATATGAATTCGCAAGTGTTTACAAAATCCATTTAAATGTACAATAATCACGTACATAGAATATTTTTTGCAACATAAGCTGCCTGTGTGTGTGTGTGTGTGTGTATGTATATGTCAGTTTGCGCTCTCTATTGCCAGTTACTTATATTCAACACTTGTTTTAGACATTCGGCATGTAATGTATGATGTGTTTATGTCGAGTGTTGGTCTTCGAATTGGTATTAGTGTCGGTTGTGTGCGGTGTAGTTTGGTGGGGTAATGTACATAATGATTAAAATTCTAAAACGGCATGCATGTACAAATCTAATAATTCTTTGCCAACTGTCACTCCATTAGCGTAACGCTGCCAGTACGAGTTGTAAAAAACGAAAAAAAAAAAAAAAAAAAAAAAAAAAATGAAAAACTACTGGAAAACTATGTGTGTGTGCTGTTCGAAGAGCTACTTTGAAAAGATTTACGGACGGAGATAGTGTTTGTGCGAGAGAAATTTACTCACTATCACGCTTATAATTTGAATTCGAAATAATGGTGCGGAGCGTAAACTTTTGTAATAATCATTTCCAAACACATATATATAGAAGGGACACGCACAAAAATACGCACGCACAATAGTTCAAATATCCTAAAGACAGTAAAAAAATGCAGTAAATATATATGAAAAGAAAAAAAAAAAAAAAAAGAAAAAACAGAAAAAACAGAAAAAAAATATTGAAGGAAAGCTTGAAAAGAAAAAAGGACAACGGCCACTTCCGCATTCGTCATCATTTCCATGATTATTTTCTAGAGCTCTTAAGCTCATGCTTACTAGATATGTGCGCATTATTTGTATGAGTAACTAAATGGCTAACTGTAAATAACCAATAATGTAAGGATGAGTTTACGCTAATGCAAGTCTGTGTAACGTATGGGTTGATGAGCCGGACGAGCCCCGGGGTGAGGGGGAATGCGATTTATTTAGTACAAGTTTTAATTTCCGGCAAATTTCCTTTTACAATTTCCCAAATTTTTAAAGCATATGAAAATTTATTGCAAACATTTTTATGAATGCTGCCTGCATGCGAATGAAAATATTCACACCAGTAAATAATGTAACGTATGTGCGTGTATCATATAGTCTGATTGCAAATTGGGAACTTTGAAAACAGCAACAACAAGAACAATTCTCTCAACACTCTTTCATTATTATTCTGTCTGAATAGATTTTCTGTTTTAGAAGTTTAGTTGTTATTTTGGTTCTCTATTGTTGTGGGTTTGTGCTTGTGTTTTTTGTCTGTTTTTTTTTTTTTTTTTCTTTTTCTTTTTATTTCATTTTGTTTTTACTTTTATTACTATTATTATTATTATTATTATTATTTATTTACTTTCTTCTTTTTTTTTGGCTAAACGTAATAAATTGAATTAAGCTTTCGAGCAAACAAACAAAAAAAAATAAATAAAATCCTTTCCCAAACTCATTCTGGTCGAAGGGTATATATTTAATTTCCTTCCATTTATCCCTCCATCTAATAATATTTGAGTTTATTTCAAAGCTTCACTTAAAACTCATCAACTAGTCACGGTAAAAGCATTCGAAACGGTACACAGGCCAATTGAGAACTTTATCGCATATGACTTTGTGCCACCAATATCGTTGAAAATGAATGCAAACTGTTAGAAGGAAAGAGTGCTTTCCACGGAACGTCCGTTTCAATGACACGAAGCTGCGTTTAAGGCGCAAGCGAAATTTCATCGTTAACACATTTAAAAAATATTCGTTTAATAAATTGTACAACATAGTTGGACTTAGCTTAACGAGCTTATTTTACGAGAATGCTCGCCTTATCCTTTACGGTTGTCCACTTAATTTCCCAAACTACGGTACATGCGCACCAGAGGCACACAATTCGTTGAATTGGTTTCCAAAGTAGGCATGTTAGCATAGGGCAGTAGTATTAGCCATAGACTATTATTGGCAATCCATTGGCGCTTGCTGAGCATACGCAGATACGGGCTAAGAAAAAAGGTTACAAAAACGCCATTGAATCCAAAATGACCTGCTAATCATTCTGTTATTGAAATCGTCATCTAACTCCACGGCTGAGGACTCTTGCCATTGTCAAGGCAATTTACTCGTGTTGTGTTTTTTCATTCTTCTAGACGCCGTTGTTAATAAGAATTCAAAATAAATCTCAAATTATTTTGCTTAGAATTTGACCAAATTTTTCATCTTGAATACCGTGAACCACTGTTGTTCCCGATTCTTGTAACACGCTTACAGTCAGAAAGGAGCAATGAAAGCGAAAGGAATCGAGAGGTGATGACCGCAGCCTAATGTATGGGTGCCCAACCAGTAAGTGTTATGCCTTTACCGACTGAGCACTTACTATAGTTACGAGTAAAATATATCCTAACAGCCTTGAGATTTTAATCCGTGATCATTGACCTAGTAGTCATAAATCTTACCCATTCGGGTATCCCTACTGCAGAATTTAAGGCGCTTATAAAGACAGATCCCGCTCTCGGAGAATTTAGTGAGAATTCCGAATGTGGACGGAATTGGAATCTTTTGTATACAAGTATACAAGTGGACCGTCTCATATTATCCGGGCTTGATGGCTGATATTAGAAAGAAAAAGATTGTTTTCCTAATTTCGGGAAACTGAATTTATCGATAATTATCTATTTATATCTGGTCTATGTTATAGAAGAGAAATGAGAAGGTACTAATATATTTTAAAAGATTAACGTAGGATTTTGGACAAATGGCGGAGAGTGGGCAGATTAATAAGTGGGTAAATGAATTGAAAGATAGATAGACGAAAAGAAGGTTCAATGAGATGGGCGGATCGACGAAAATTCGTTCATTTTCATGATAGGTATTTGACTTCATTCGTTTTGTCATTGTTGATAGCTTAGGACAGTTAGATAGATATTCGACGTTGTCTGCTGTTTCATTTTTCCGGGAATTTTTTATTAAGCATTCACCCCAATTAACTGGTTAAACATCAATCGTATGTGTATCAACTTATCAGTGTGTTATGTTAAAATGTTTTTATATTGGTATACAACTGTATGTATCAAAGTGTTGACATTGACGATGATGTTGATGGTCATATGGATGTTGTTGTTGATTTATATCATTACTGCTACGAACTAAACCGTTAGTTCGGTGTTCGTTAGTATTGTTGTTGTTACATAATTTCACTTTACTAACGTTATTATTAACACTTGTTGCTTACATATGCCATCATATTCCTATTATCCCTATGTATTTGCATGTACATGTTCTAACTACGTTTGTTTGTTTGCTTGTTTGTGTTCAATCTATAGTGCATAAATTGCCTGCTCAAACGGTATGAAATTTAATTTCCTTTATGATAACCTTAAACACTTCTACGGAAGATCATTGTTACACAAAATTTTGTCCGTTTAGTAAATCTAATGATTGTTTGAGTTAATTAAAAAATGGAAATTCACTTACATTCTTAAATAGCCGATGTCGAGGCAAGTTTGAGATGAGAATAACTTTGTTAAATTAATTTGGTTAAAAGGAAAATCATCATACCATTCGGTCCTCTCAGTTAGCTTATTTAACTAACTAACTCAACTTAAGTAAATAAAACATAAACCTATCCAACGACCAGAAAGAAAGCATGAATGTATTAAATAAAATGTTAAGTATTATGTACATACTTCTATCAATTTTAAATTAGAACGGAAATAGCACAATAGGCGGCGCAAACTGTTGGATATGCAATCGTTAGGCAACAATTTTCTGCCTTAAACTTATTGCAATTGCGTTCAAACTAATTACTACATATTTTCTCTCTCAATGCTCTCTTTTCATTATAAAATTTCTTCTCTCGTTTGGTTCTTTTTTAAAGAGGCCGTCAAACTGCATGATGGCTGGCGTGTGTGCTGTGTGATGATAACCTCGGAAGCATTATTCCCTCGACAAAGTATAGTGTTTGGCTGGCCTTTCGTGACATGTGGAGAATCCGAAGGAAAGCGTCGCTGAGGCTGCGTACAGTAAGAAATCACCCAAAGCTGCATAGCATGGCGTAAGTTCTGTACGAACGGTAAGCCATGAAGTTAATAGGTGTCCACTAAGCGAGAAAATAGCCCACAACCATTTCTTAACTTGGTGCCTCAGGGTAGTAAGGCCCCCTTTAACGGCGATTGTCTCAGTCCTTATATAAGTAAGAAATTATGAAAATAATGACACACGGATGCTGATCATTCTAAAGCACGTTAAAAACTATGGAATCGACGGGAATCACGCTAGAATAAATTGTTGTGTGGAGATCATGAGCTTAAACCGCGAGGCACGCACTCACGTTAAACCACTCCCTCATTGAATGTTTTAGAGAAGCGAACTTTCTTTCGAAAATGAACTTTCATTAACATAACAATCATTATGAATAAATGTGCAATCTAACAAAGGAATTCACAATGTATAGGTGCTAATACGACATAGAAGTTGCAGGAAATGATGAATATATTAAATGCTATCCTCAAGAACCACATAAGTTTGTGGGATCTTTTGAACCAAAGCTTAGAATAACATATTATTGTCTGGAGTTCAGGGACCAGTTCAGATTGGTGCTAAGAGGAAGCAATGTGCTTTCTTGTCATACTGATTATGACTAGCTTGTTGTTCCGCAGCAGTGGCCATAATAACATTCTCTGATTAAGATCAAGTATGTTGAATGAAGAGTAGAATGAAATGTTGTGGAGCAAGGAATCCTAGATGTGGGACAAATAAGTTTCTTGTAATTTTTCTAAATAAATCTTTTTAAATAGGTTTTTCAATTTTGTGCGTGTGAAGTCTACGCCTTTGCTAATCCAATGGTACGAACTTAGTCTTACAAATGATAGTAAAACTCATAAAATCGAATGAGTAGAAAGTGTCCCACCATTTCGCTTGGTACAATTATTCATATAACAATTTTAAAGTCGAATGACCGTCGAAAAGGTTATCCAATCCGAATCACTTTCAACAACGTTCGTGTTCGGTCCAAAGTATGTCCATATACCAAATTTCAATAAAATATCACAAAAATTATGAAAATGTGTGATTGCACACAAGAACACACCGACGAACGGGGTAACAGAAAAGCTCTAACGAGTGATTCTAATTTGATTGATATAATAAAGAGTGATTCTAGATCAAGTCCGTCTGGGCGTTGTATACCTTCACATAAACTTAATACATACAAGTATATTAATAACTTACCCTTAATTTGTTCCATTACTTAGCATCATTTCGTTTTGCTTTCCATTTAAAGCTATAATTTTCTTAGCTTTGCTAGAATTGTTATCGCAGTTCATAACAAAACTGATTTTGAAGCGTTTTATTGAAACCACAGCTCCAAGAAACGGCAATAATAATATTCAGAGCCATAAGCTCTTATGATCGACTAGCCATTGTCACAGTGATGAAATACGATTGATTGTAAATGCCAAGCAAAACAAACGTGTGTGTGAGGTCGGCCGGCTTGATTGGATTAGATTCGTATTAATAGCTTGAGGGGGGTTATCGGGCGGCATTGCTTCGGATGGTTAATGCATGACGGTTCTGAAAAGTAACAATGCTTATTTAGACTCACTTGGTAGTAAAAAATAATAAAAAAAAAAATAGATCGGAGATGAACACAACTGACCGTTTCAGCTCATTATGAGCGTGACGGTTGAGGTTATTTTTCCCAATACCTCACGGTCGGTTAGCTAGCATTACCTTTGCATTGATCTTACTCGAAGTCACCTAAACATTTATGAGCACTTGCAGAGGCTTTATGTATAATCAACAACAGCCTAAACCAACAAATTTCTTCTTTGGCAAAACGCAAAACTTGTAAATATTTTTGTTTCTTAAAAGACTTCAAATAACTGCCACTTTCAAATACTAAGTAAATATGTATGTATTAGTTCTGAAGGCTCGTTTTTTATCTTTCCTCTCTTTTAGATGGAAACTCTAATTAAATTCTCTACAAAATTTATATATGGTATAAGGGAATGAACGAGATGGACGTTAAGAAATCTAATTAAATTTTACATCTCGCCACAATAAGGAGAAATGAACGTAATGATGATGATATGATCAAATTACCACAAGAGATGAAATCGTATTGAAAATAAAAAAAAAAAAATAAAAAAAAGAATAGAAAAATGTATAACAACAAAGGATAACATACAAAACAGATGATAATTTTCTAAAACAGCATTAATAACAACAGCAACAACTTCTATGACGACAATGACGACGAAAAAGCGCACAAGTCTAGAACAAGCACAGACAAAAAGCAAGAGAGTAAAAGACCTAAAATTGTCTTAAAGCGACACTTAGATACCCATCACTTCTTGTACACGCACGCGAGAATCCTCAGTCTTTATCTATGTGTTCCTTTGCAGGCGTGTGAAATGGAGAAACGCCAGAATCTTGGACTCGGCTAAATAAAATATAATAATAAAAATTGTTTCCTTATTTCGAAATTAATTCATATACGTGAAGAAACCTTTATTTTTTTTTTTTCCGTCCACATGCCTGGATAATTTCAGCGTTTTTTCAACAAGATAATGGTAGAAGATATAGAAGGGAGAAGCTTTGCATGCAAATTTACTTGACTAAATTGATTAGTTTGCAAGAAGGACAATCCAGGCTTTATGTATGAGAACTTGGGACTTTTTTAAGAAGTCGACTGGAGATTAGATTGGCAGAGTCTATTATGATTTCTCTAAGACTTTTAGAATTCAATTTCAGAATTGTTCAGTAGTAAGCTAGACAAACGCATGACTGTTATATTCGGCCTTCGATCTTGCTTATCCCGCAGGTTACAAGCGAATTTACAAAATAATACTTCCATCCTTTTGTTGGGCGGTTATACATATATATATAAAAATGAAAAAAACAAAAAATAAAATAGACAACAATGTAAACATTTGCTAAAAGCAAAGCTTAGTGAATCATAATGCAATGTTCATTTTCCCGGTCACGTACAAAAGTAAATCAATTAAGTTGTCAGAAAAAAAAAAAAAAATAAAAATAAAAAATAAAAAAACAGAAAAAAGAAAATAAAAGAGAAACAAATCGGCTAAATGAAGGAACAACGAAAGAGGGGAAGAAGCTTCAAGAACGAACAATTTATTTAAAGATTGTTTAAGCACACACTGCACTTACGTAAACGCTAAATAAATTACATAAGATTGTAGATATCCTAACGGTTAGAACAACACTTTGCTAGATATGTACATCGCGGAGAAGTGAAGCAATTAAAAAAGGAAGTGGAATACTTTTGTCGTCATCAAAAAGAAATTTATTATGAATTACGAGTAGGAGAGCAAGAGGAAGAGGGCGAGAGGGTGAGGGTGAGGGAGACGGAGACGGAGAGAGAGTAAAGTAAAAAACCAAATGATTACCGTCGAAGACTTTATTGACAGATAACATATGATGAAAATTTATCGAAGTATTCGCAGCAGTAATAACAAAAGGAAACGTGAAAAATCTTGGCTATTAGAGAAGATTAAATTTCCAAATTCAATTTTATTTATTTAGAATAGAAATCCGAACGCAAATGAACGCAAGGAACATTTTAGGCGAATGTTTAGGAAAGAAACGAAAAAGACAATAGAAAAAATGAGGAAAAGAAACAAATCTTATTGTACAGAGATATGTGATGCTTTGGTCTCGCCTGCATTAGCCTATGAACGAAAAGCGAAACGATATTTACTGCATATGTTGCCTTTCTTGCTCCCAACATTTAAGTGGGAAGTTCTCCTAAGGCAAATAGCGCATTTAAATCTCCTTTAAAATGTTCGCTCCAAAACTAGATAAGAATTCAAAATATTAATAAAAAAAAAAAAAAAAAAAAAAAAAAAACTAATAAGAATCACTTTTAAAATTATTTAACCAATTAACTGTACATGATAAGTATATACATCATCATCCGTCTATCCATCCATCCGTCCGTCCGTCCTTTTCGGATTTTGTCATAAAATGTTAACATTCTGCCTATGCATTCGTCGTATTGTTAAATTATTTCATTATAACTTAATTCCAGATCACACACGTTCTCTGTATCACGAATATATTCTATTGCAGCTAAATTTTCGCGACACAATTGAAGTGCACATCTTCCAAAGAGGTCAGCATGGTTATAACTAGTTAAAGGATAAATTCCCATTGATTGGCTTAAATGGATCCTTCAAAATCCAAGGACAATAGATGATTGCGGCGAGTGGGAAAAATGTATGTGGTCCAAAAATTCACGTTGTTGCCGAAGACGCGTTTTTCAAGCACACACTTGCCTAGGAATTTTGATTGCGGCTAACTACACTAAGATCTTCGTATTATCTTCTATTCGATTTTTTGTTTTAGGCTAATGAAATAAAACTTGGGCACAGACTATCGACAGGCTATTTAAGAAAAACGAATTGAATATTGAATCTTATAGATTTAGTACAGCAATATATCAAATTAATATTACGTTCTGTTGGCCAATTCGAGGATGTTCCGAATGCGATTCCTCGAACAGGGGAAAGTTTAAGCGGATACATAGAAGGTGTTTTATTCTAAGAATGTGTCCACAATTCCGAATTCTCGCAGATATCTAAGCTTTTTTAAAAGATAAGGTTTTTCGATAACTTAAAATATATTGATTTTATGGGAGATGTTCGGGCGAATTTGAAAAAAAAATTTTCGCTTTCAACGAGAAAAAATTGTTTCTCGATTTGAAACGAATTGTTCAAAGAAGAGGAAAAGAAAACAAGTCACATCTTCAGAATTTTTTCCACCTCGTCAATCCCTTGATAATATATATTCTCTGGATGAAGAAAATTGGAAATGCATCACCTTCTGGATCTTGGAAATTAATTTATTTTTGTGCCGTAACAATAAGTTTTAATAAGTTTTCAATGTTAAAACCTCATGTCTTTTGGGCGACAACAAGTTCAGTTATTTTCCTCATCTTGCTATAATACTTTTTATTTTTTTCGATATCAATTTTTTTTTCAGATAGATTGTAAAACATGTATTTAAAAAAAAAAAATTTTTTTTTTGGAAAATTTTGGGTTTTGCCTTCTATGCGTCAAAGTGCGGCCTACTGCCTTACGGTAAGGAGGGGTTTAATCTTTATGCCTCGATTATGACTTTAAAAAATGACTTGATTTTTAAAAATGTCAAAATTATAAAGCTTTTCATATTTTCTGAGTATAAATGTGGAAAGAAAAATTTTAATTTTCACCATGCGGTAATAATGTAATAATACTGTCCGGTTGTCTTAACAAAAATCAAGTCAATCGAAAAACCAGAGCTAAGACCGCTGGTAGGATTTAGAAATGAATTAACGCAATTAGGATATAACCCTTGGTCAGCAAAGAGAGTAAAGTGAGGTAAGAAAACCACGAAAGCCGCCGTAGAATGACTTTTTAACAATTACGAGTTTCTCCATAATTGAAATACAGGAACTATATAAGAAATAGAGCGCAGGAAATATCATCTTCGAAGGTGTAATAATGGACGAAAGGATGAGTCGACTTAGAATTTAACATCCATTAAGAGTACATGTGGTCTTTTTAACATTTATACTCTATAGTTGCGATCTATACGCGAAGTACAAATTTTTTAATTACTTTGAAAATTGCACAATCGTCGTCATTATAATTTTTAAACTAATTATCGGATTGTTATGAAATTTTGACATTGCTGGTTTGAAGCTTGGTACTATTTAGAAATCATTCGGGTCTGTCAGCAGTAATGGCATATATGTGTCAGACGGGAAATCTATTAAATTAAGTTAGTAAGTATATACACATATGTACATAAGTAGCTCATCAGATCAGATTAGAGAATGTCGGTCACAACTGTAGCTATGGCGATGTTCAGAAAGAATTATAGGTAGAGGGCAAGCGAAAAAGACGGTAGTAGTTTTTGCACGTACGATTTAGAAGCAGGAGGACGAGGAACGGTTGCTGAGCGAGTAATGAAAGAGAAATCATGCTAACTCAAATTGTCCCATACGAGAAGTGAACTTGTGTATAAATTTCTTTCATGTCTGTACAACACCTGCTATGAAGTTAACTATCCATCGACATTATACGGCCAACGTTAATCCGATGTTTAAGAATATGGGGAGTATAAGGTACACACTCTCTCTCTCTCTCTTTTTCTCTCTCTCTCTGTGAGCATTAGAACAAAACCTGACAGCTTTCGAGTACGCGCGCGAGTTATGCTTTAATCAGACGTAGACGGAGTAAAAGGAATGAATATTAATTTGCTTACAGTAGTGTATTTATCTTCATTAAAAAAATCTCAAGGTATTAACTGCTCCCTCCGTCGAGTTCATGTTCTATATAAGTTGTAAGTATGCTTCTACGTTGATACTATCAACGGACAAAAAGTACAGCACTTTGTTGGAGTTGTAGTTTATTCAATTTTGCCGACGCCATTCAGATTTAATATAACGCTAACTAATATGTCTCACTGCTTGTCGAAGTAGTTCCAAAGTCATCTGATTTATTTTGCAACTGGCAGGCAAATAAAATCCATTTTCAAATTAATTTCTTCAGCTTAATCCGAACTAGGTCCAATTACAATGTATTAACAAACGTGTAATTCTTTAAGTTTGTGCTTGTGTGAAGTTGAAGTTGTCTCTAGCTAATTAAACTAGAAGAGCATTCGAACATAACTAATTCGATTTAAAAAGGTAGCTTTCAGACTTTTACCGTGAGAGCCGAGTTTCGCATTTTTTATGATTCTAAGCAGGAAATGGTGCTTGTGGCTGCACATCGTTCGATACTCTGCACAATTTTGCGCAGCGATTTTTTTTTTTTTCTTTGCCAACTTATTCGGTTGGTCTGCGCAAATGTTTTGAACATATCCCGTTGATTATTGCCATCCTCAAACTATGGCCGCACCTCTGGCACTTCTCTAGTTTAATAATCTGCTCCTTTTCTTTCCTGTTGTTTCTCCAATTTAAAGAAGGTAAAAAGCAGGAACCGAAAGAAAGGTAAGGAAGTTGAATTTGAAATTGTCTCCTTTAAGCTTCAAAGGTATCAATTTTTCAAATTATGTGGGTACGACACATACAATGGCAGAAAGCTTTTATAATTAAAGCATATGGGATAGCAAGCTGTCACAGCGCTGAGATAGATGAAGACTACACCATTTCGTCTAATAGCAAAATTAATATAAAAATAGAAGCTTCAAAAATCTAACAACAACGGAAAGCAATTCAATAAATAACTAGTTTGTGCTGCTTTGGTTCGCGGGATCGAATTATCTATGATATATTTTTTTGCGCATCGTCTGATCTTGTTGCCGAAATAATTTCCTTCTCACATTTTTATATCAGAAATTCGCTGGCTAAACTTTCCTGAATCGGATCTTGTTGCATCTTTCATCCTATTTTTGGTCGTTTAAACCGGGTGTCCTTAAAAATCTAAACGCTACTGAACTTGTACAAAAAAATTTTGCGGTGTGTTTTTGTCGTTCGTAGAAATAGTTAGAACAAGACCGATGCAATTCTCTGCCAACTAGATCTTCGAAATTCGGCAAACACCGCCTTCTGCAATAGACGCAGAATCGCAATATGTGGAATTAGTTTATTTCATTTATTATGCGCTACACCGCTTGCGGTGCAAGGATATTTTAAATTAATGCGTAGAAAGACTTGAGAAAGGCTAATTTTATATTATATCGATCGATTTAGAATCACTTTCTTCTGAATCGATCCAAGCTTGTTTGTCCGCCTTGCCGACTTTCCTTCTTTTGTTCATCTTGGAGGCCGCAATTTTGATGAGACTTGATACACCGTTTGTTTTGGTCCAAGGAGGAGTGCTGTTGAAAATGTTTGGAATCGGATCACTTTTTCGACCACTTCCCTGCATAATGCTTAATTTTGAAAAGTCGTTATATGAGTAACTGTGCGGAGAGGAGCAGAGTATTCGATGGTGGGCCGTGGCGCCTTATGGCGTTTAGAATAAATTGTAAATAAAATTTAAGTAAAACTTATAAGCTTTAACTTTCATTGTATAAATATAACAAGTTATTTTATAGCATATTAATTAAAATAAAATTACGTTTATTGAATTAAATTAAGAATGACAGATCTTTTCAATAACTTGAAGCCTCTTATCTTTTATGATTGCTATAATATGATATTCTCGATACAAGATTGATTTGCCGAGAACAATTTCTCAAATTATTTTGGACTATCACCGCATTTCTCACATTGACAATAGGAAAATAAAATGATGCCTTGATCGCGTAATTGTTAATATTAAATACTTTCAGGGTTCGTTCCCTTCTTGCAACATTAATCCAAGTAAAACGTCTGCTGAGTATTGGTTTAAAAGCACTAGCCAACGTACGAGCACTTGTATCTAATGCTAAGAGATAATAATGCTATAATGGACTAGAAATTTATCCTTTCAACACCAAGCGCATGCAGTGATATCTTTGCATATGTATATGTTTGTGTGCGTTTGGATGCATGCAAATTCTAGACTGCATGAAATTGAGACAAAACGGCTCAAGTGATTTAGTTGGTTTTTATGGTCAAAATGCAGACATACAATCGTCGTCTACTGCTTCTCCATCAGATTATCGCAACTTCGACTGTAAAGTAAAGCACATAATATAAGTATGAAAAATCTACCGAGATTAAATTCGAACACATTTGTCCCTGACAAAGAAATGTAACATATGTTTAATACCGAACGTAAAAGAAAATATATAGATAGAGAGAGGGAAAAGGAAAGTGTATGCGTTTTAAAATTTCATTTCATTTTGAATATATTTAAAGTAATATGTAAATGAAATGAAACATTCATTGAAAACGTTTTACCATAAAATGAAAAATATTTGTAGCAAAGCATTGAGGAGCAAAAAAAAAAAAAAAAAAAAAAAAAAACGAGAAAAACGAAACGTATACGTAAACAGAGAAAATGAAAACATTGTACGTTTCTCTCGTATTGCCGCTATTTTTGGCACCAAAAATGAACACTTTATTTAGGCAAACAACAACAGGCAACAATAAAGATCATGCTATTGCCTTTAGCCGCTTAATTCAAATATATTTTTTCAGATTTTTCTTTCACTTTTTTTTTCTTCTTTGGTAGAAAAAAAAACAAAATCAACATAACATTCCGCACTTCTCATAAAAACTGCCGCATACTACGCAACACATGCTCTACCATTTACCTCTACAAACACAGAAACATACAGACATACATGCTTAGTTCACATATAGTGAAAGGTATTATTTCAACATTTCAATATACAGCCAAATCAGCTCTACACCAGCTATCATTGTATCCACTAAAATAAAAAAAAAAAAAAGAAACAATCCCAAGCAAATAAAAACATTCATATCGTCCAACGCTGAAAGTAAAAAAAAAAAAAAAAAAAAATATTTGAAAAAAAAGAAAAACAAATCAAACTAGAGGTAGAAAAACATTCAAAATCCTATTTGCCTAAATCTCTTCAAATTCGTATCGTTACTATGCTAAATGTTTTAGAACAAAGTTCAATCATTGCCAATAAAGATTTTTCAATTGATTTTGACTTTTTTTTTTTTGCTGGTTTAGTTGCTGATGCTGTTGTTATGTTATGTTTGGTATCAATGCGATTTCATCGAGTCAATGTGTTGAATGCCTGTTGGTTTAGAATATATTTGATTTAAGCAGTGGCGCGTTGACTTTTAGTGCAGTCGAAGGCCATAAATATTTTTAGGGCCATTTAAGCAAAACTTTGTCATACGTATCCTTTTTAATATCAGCGCAAAAAGAGATTTATCATCATATGTTCGTTAAATACAACTTTAATCACTCACAATCCTTTCTCATTATTACTCTTCTTATCCGTTCTCATAGAATCCTTTTCATAGGTATTATTCAATGTATATTTTCGTAAATCATTAATCTTGACGGAGCTTTGCTCAAAATAAATTCCATCCAGTACAATTATGTCAATATTTATTCTATATCTTGAACTGCCGAGATCACTTTCTATCCGTAATCAATCGGGTCAAATTATCAAAGTCATCTAAACCTCTGCCCCGGGAATATACATATCGCCTAACATCATGGACAGTTCAACGTTGTTTCACTTTCACGAAATTTTTTTCAATTTCAATGGGTTTTGCAATTTTGCCCATCTGCAGGTTGGTTTAAATGTCCGATCGTTGATTTACAAAAAGAATAAAAAAAACTTTTTGAAGCACAATTTTAGCGATTAGTTGTTATTGGTCGCCATGTACGAAACTATATTCTCTCATAACAAGCCGCGCTACTATGAAGCTCACATCGAAAACATCAAGTCAAGTGCTAACATTCTGAGCTATGTGTTACAAGTTTAAATGACGCCTGGTCCGTTATTCTTTCCTGTATTAGATTATAGATGGGTGACCAAGTATTCGATCGATTCCAATCTTCAATAATTTTATAGTCGACCCTTTCAAGGTTCGAACGAAATAAGGATTGAGTGAAAGATTGCATCGATTTAATCGATTGTTATTTCCCTATCAAAAATCAATATTCAAACCCGAGTTTTTATACTATGTTAAGTGAGATTATGAAATCTCACGAGACGAATCTCGCGAGACTAACAATATCTATTTACTTTTTCAACGAAGAAATGATCCTGAAGTGAATTATTTAAATTTAAAAACCCATTTCAAAGACCAAGATCTCTCGAAAGCTGTCCATTTTATTGGCAGGCGTGGATCTATATCGACGTAGTCGGCTATTAACCAGCCTGTCTCCACAATACATATTTTCAAAACTGCAAACCTTAAATTTAATGCACATCTTAGTGGCTCAACTTAAGGCAAACCAAAATACTTTCCTTTATGTTCATCAATGTAGCAGATATTTATCCGAAATCCGCTTTACCAATCAAGTTACCTAAATTAAAGAATGATTACACTCTCCCTTAAAAAAACCACTTTGTGGGCAGTCAAGATTATCTTGAAGAGTATAAGTAATTGTATGGCTTTCGCTACTAAAAAATTTTCAAGTTTAATTTAACGAAATTAGAACACTTTAGGAGGCCATGGCTGACCATCAAATAGCTTACACTTTCCAAAATAAGGCGTTATAAGGGAAGTGAGCGAGAAAGTGATCTAATTCGTGCCAGATTTTATCAAGTGTCCCAAAAATTGTGGCCAGTAGGGTGAACACAAGAGAACAAGAACAAACTTACTTTTAATAAAAAGTGCACGAGCTTACTATACCCAAATATTTTGGGCCTTATGCCAGATATATTAAGATCTAAGATTTGATTCGCACATATCCCAAAGGTTAGGACCGGACGACGGTCAATGACCGTTTATGCGTTGTTTTTTGTAAAATCTTCTTGAAGTACTGTTACGCCTTAAGCTGGCTTGAATTTTGATATTCAAATAGATTTACTAAGAAGTGAAAACGATGGAGATTTTAAATCCAACTTTCTGTACATTAGAACGCCGAAGTCGAGAATTTTTAATCATAATTGGAATCAAAAGTTCAACCGCACTTTAGCTTATCGCTCTATCTCTCTCTCTGCAGATAGTGGTATGTTTACATTTACCAACATTTGATTGGGCTGATTAAAGGACGTATTAGTTAGAGAATCATTTAAGGTCGTTCAGCAATCCGCGCGGTGGTGAGAATGATAGAAAGTGTTTTTTTTTTAAGGTAATTTCTTCAAAACCGGTCAATCATCGGTCGCTACTACTCTCTTACTGCCTCTCTGCCTAAGTATAAAGTCCACGGAGAAAGGACCATTGGGTCTTCGAGGCGATTATATCGTCATAAGAAGGGAAAATTTGTCATAAGAGATAGTATTTTGGCTTCTGAAAAAATAATCAGAACGAGTAACGTCCGGAAACTACAAGAGCAAGCAAGAAGATTAAGACTTTCACATCAGTGCTACTAATATTTCGTAGCTAAACTTTGTGACGATTCTTGAACATCACGATATCATGATTTTTTTGGCATATTGCGCCCATTTTCGTAAGTAATTGCGTCGGTTGTTGTTTACAGTGTCACCTAATGATGGTTTCATACCAGCAGAGAAACTTAAAATAAATTATACACGCTAGCGCAAAGTGCACGTGTTATCAGAAATGTCAGCTACTTCAGAATGTATTGTGGACTGCGGATTGCGGGTTGCGGATTGCGGATTGCGGATTGATTAAAAATTTTAATATGGGTGCCGTGTTTGCGGAACACATATAGTGTCATGAGGGTGTTTAAGTTATTCGTTTGGCAATATTTTGCTGATGATTTATAATCACGGATGATTCATAACCAAACGACTACTTGAGAGGAAGGAATAGTCATAACAGTAGGTTGAAGGTGAAGAACCGGCTCCCAAAACGCCCAAGACATTTTCAAATTTTCAATATGAACGTTTGACAATGTTTGTCGATTGTTTTTAAAACAAAAAATAATCAACGGCATGGATTATGCAAATTAGTTACAGCATTACAAATTAGTTGATAAAATTAACGAAGAAAATTTGTTTAGATGATTTTCAAAACGAAATAATTAATATTCGCATTGTTAGCTTGGGCACGCTACTCGCTACGTTTATATTCTTTTAATTCTTTCTTGTTCTCTGACTGCAAGTGGGAGCAAATGGCTTACTAGTAAACATTTTTGACTGTATGATGGAAGACTCTTTCGACGACCTCTACGAATAGTTCACAAATAGTTTAGATGGCGAAGCTTCGTAATATCCTTGTTGGCAGCGTAACGAGTTAAAAGGAGACTAACTAGAGTAATAAAAATATTTTTTCTACATTTTTTAGGTGTTTTCTGTGTCTCTCCCATAGCATAACCTTCTGGGACAACATTTGCATAGCATTATACGCTGGCTATGTAAAGTGCACAAGCACACCAGCGCTAGGGACCATATGGGTCATGCGCACATATCTTGCCCTCTTAAGGAATGCTATTTTACTTACTTAAACTTTAGTTTAATGGAATTATGAAAATTGCTTCATCAGGATTTCACATATTAACTGCGTTTAGTAAACTGAGTGTATTTCACTTAACCTAGATTATGCTGAGATATAAAGACGTTTTTTCGCAAGTTCTTCTTTTTTTTTTTTTTTTGTTTTTTCTTAGTTAAGTCGGACATATACTTTTGGGATTATTTTCGTCGATTGCTTCAATTATTCCTTGAAATTTGTGTGATTTTGGACGTATTTTTGATGCCGAGCCAAGTCAAGCATTATTTTTAAAACAACTCCGTAAAGATTTCAAACGCACACGATAACTATACTCATGACCATGATTAAGTAGATTCTATGTATCATAAATGTATGCATACCTTACGGAAACCCTAAAGACCGCATCCATTTACACTAATTTGAATGACAAACAAGAAATATAATTTTTACCTTCTTTGATAGACCAAATGGAAACATAATGACATTTGCGTTTTCTTTAGATGATTTCAGTGTGACAGCTACTTAGATACCAAAACATTCAAAGCGAAGAAAGAAACGAAACATTAAATAGAAACATGAACAAACTAGAGATTTTCGTCCTAAGTATGAAACGACTTGACTTGACGGCTTTGCCGTGCCGGTTCAGATAGTGTCGAAGACAAACCATCACCGTCCGACACAATGATGCTTTAATTGAATTTAATGCTACAATTTCATGGGAAATTAATTATCCATACAGATATGCATCCCGTGTCTTTTAATACCCTTTGAATATGTAAGATTTCTGAGATTCTTACACAAGTTCATTTGATGGACGTTGTGCATATGCAAAGACGTGATAACGTTATCGCTTAACGATTAAGGAAACTATTTGAGCCAAAATATTGCCAGTACATGGAAACTACAAATATTACGCTTCCTATGCAGCGAAATAGAAGAGGGCCGGCCAGATGTGTCATCGTATATTTCCTGTTGAGTTGCAAGTGAACTCACAGCCTATTCGTATTGTAGATTAGCGTAACTGTAAAGCTATTATGCAATTTCAATAAATTTGCACTAATTGCTTTTTCGTTTTATCTTACAATAAATGTATTTAATGTTTTTAAACATAATTATGTGATAAACATTTTTTGCTTTATGTTCTTAAATAGTTGTTAGTAGTTTTAGTGCATACATTGGCACATGTATTAATTATTATTATTATTATAAAAGCGTTAATAATCTTAAAATCTATCTTTCAAAAATAATTCTTAATGAATTTTATTAAATGAATATTGAATTTTATCCAATGTTTGTATCTGTCTGTTGACGTAAGGAGAATTAAAATACATTAAATTTAATTTGATTATAATAACAATTAAAAAGAAAAATGAACAAAAAAAATAAGCAAAAAAAAAACAAAAACAAAAAAAAAAGATAATAATAAAAGAAAGATTTTAATTTGAAACTTAAACAATCAACATATGTTTGTAACAACGACAATGACAACAACATTCATTTTCATGTTCGACAACAATACGATGTCTGTTGTCGTTTGAAGCGACTGCAGTTGTTATTATAGTTGTTGTTGTTGTTGTTGTTGCTATTGTTGTTGCTTTCGATGTTGTTGTCGTTGCTGTTGTTGTATTGGTTTATTGTTTATTGTTATGATTGTGTGTTAAGTTGACCAACAAGTGTCTTTGCGTGTGGACAGAGAGATATGCAAATTTGACACATATGCATATATGCATACACACGCATACACATACGCATACACGCAAACATAAAACGAAGAGTAAGAGTAATATTATTGCAGTCGATTAAATCGAAATTTATATATAAAATGTACCATCACAACAAAACCATTAACAGACCAACACATACATAGACATAACGTGTAGAGATGCACGTAAAAATATATATATGAAAGCAAATGAACACACACACATATATATATACATAGGAAATGTGTACATTATTGGCAACCACAGAAAGAGATGAAACATGAAATAACATGCACACGCACCACCGCACCATTGCATTTAAGCACATACGTACGTACGAAATACCGAAATTCAACAACTAAAATATGCTCACGATTATTTGTACATATGCACGTGGGCATATGTTTGTTTATACATACAAGGCATCCGCACCCACAATTATAAAGTTGTATCAACATCTGTAGGTTGATTTTATTGCGATTTTTTTGCATGCATGCATGCATGCATGCAAACATATGTATGTATAAACGTGTGTGTGTGTATGAGTATGAGTTTGTCGGTACATTTACATATTTTGTCTTAAATGGATGAAGCAAAAAGAAAGAGAAAAAGGGGGAAAAAATTTAAAACATTTTGTGCATCGTCTCCGTCCGTCTTTTCATTCATTTGCAAAACTGAAAGTGCTCTGATTGAAACGCATGAACAACATACATGGTCCACCGGTCAAATTTTTATATGTGTACTTTCATGCATGCCGTTGCCGGTGCGACGGCGCTATTTTTTCGGTTCACTCATATACATGGCCAAAAAATAAAGTTTAATCATAACCTCATACAAAGATGCAAAGCAACCAACGATATTTTGTGATTATTACATGAAACAAAAAATAAAAAAAAAAAAAATCAAAATGAAAAATTAACCTTTCTGTCGTCTATAGGGTTTTTATTAACTATAAACATTGTTGCGAATTAAGAAAATACACACATTTATACATGAAACAATGTTAGGTTTACGTTACTTTAGTATGGCGCTAGGAAATGGGAAATCTATGAACACACACAAAGTGTTCATATCCAACACCCGTAGTCAACGGTATACTCATTTTGTTGTTTTGTATATATGACGCTTGCCAGAGACGCTACAAAGTATATATATATATTCCTGATCAGCGTGAAATTCTGAGTTGATTTAGTCAAGTCTGTCCGTCCGTAAAATGTATGTTGTTGATACTCTTCTGGTCGCAAAAATAAAGATGTCGACTTCAAAACCGTTTGAAATCTTTGCACCCAAGTTGCTACTGAAAATGGGCCAAATTGGTTAGAGCAGAAACTCGCAGTGGAGCGTCAACTGCAGGCAACTCTGTGTTTTTTATCAAAAATTTGTGGGATTTTGCTTGTCGCTCAGAAATTCTAAAAGTTAGAAGCTTGAAATTTTCCACGTTTACATTACAAAATTCTCTACTCACACACAATGCTATTTTTTCCCTTTTTTGAGGTTTTTTGCTTATTTATCATAACGCAAACAAGAAATCCTGCTTAAAATTATTTGGCACATTTCTCAAACGAAGTTATGTTAGAGACCACATGGTGGGTATAGGAGATTCGACCACCGCCGAATATAACTTTCTTACTAGTTTTTTCTCGAATTGCCATAGTCGCACAAATAAAGATTTGTGCAAAGAATTTTGACGCAAACGTTTCTTGATCGCTTCAAAATTGGTAATAGCATCGGTAGATCTTAGTCTATTTGAGCAAAATGCCATCAAGAAGGTGAACTTTATGATGAACATGATTTCGAAAAACAAGCGTTCAAAGGCTCCAGTGTTTTTTTTTTTTTTTTTTTTTTTTTTTTTTTTTTTTTTTTTTTTTTTGTTTTGCTCTGTGAGCTGGAGGTAGAAAATCTTCGAAAGATACTGCTGGGTCTTAGTAGCAGCATGCGCGATTCGCCATCCCTGGCGCATACGTACTAAAAACTACCCCCCACACACACTTCGTCTACCACTCTCCCCCGCAGGACCACCGTTAGGTATTACTTCGCGGGGGCTGGTTGTCGCTAGCACACTCCTGATGGTGGGACCTCAGTGGAATGCACTATCGGCTTCCACTCCCTCTGCTCTCCACCCGTTGCCTCTCCAATCGCCGCAACTCCACGAGAGTATTGCTGGCGAATGCGTCTACGGCGTTCCAGGCTACTGCACTGCCAACCATTGCGCTTGTTATCTCGTTAGGTGGCACTTGAGGCCGCCCACTCTCGAACCTGCTGCAGTAGAACATTACGTGTTCTGCGTCCTCCTCCATATCCTCGCATATCGGGCAGTTAGGCGAACTGTCGTGCCTGAATCTGTGTAGATATTTCCGGAAACAGCCATGGCCAGTCAGAAGCTGGGTTAAGTAATAGTTTACTTCTCCATGCCGTCTGTCGACCCAGCGTCTTATGTTAGGGATAAGAACGAACGTACACCTTCCTTTGGTCGTTCTTTCCCACCTCGATTGCCAAATCCTTAGCGAGACCATCCGTTCCTCGCCTCTTATAATTAGCGAGGAGAGATCGTTGTCGTGACGCCGTTAGTAGATGCGGATCATCTCATCGGCCAGGATGTCGACTGGCAGATTGCCAGCCAGCACTAGCACCGCCTCCTCCGACACGGAGGCGATATATCGCCGCCAATTTTCGGAGTGCCGCCTTTACAGTCAATGCACCCGCCCATACTGGGCTCGCATACATAATGATTGACGTCACCACAGTGGCTATGACCTTTCTTCTAGCTGCTTTCAGACCCCCCACGTTTGGCATAATCCTTGCCAATGCCGTCTGGATGCCTGCCGCTTTCTTCGCCACGTAGTCGATGTGCCGCCTGAAGTTGAGGCGGTGATCAATTATCACTCCCAGGTATTTGAGCGCGGGGACTGACTGCACAATGTGGTCCCCAATTCTTATCTCGCACGTCTCTAGCTTCTTCCGGCTGCTCACAAGCACGACTTCCGTTTTGTGTTCAGCCAGCTCTAGGCCCACCTTATTTAGCCACCCTTTAATACGCATGATTGCCTCGGTAGCTTTCGCTTCTATATCGGCAATATGCTTTGCGACCACCACTATCGCAACATCATCGGCGAATCCAATACTCGTTGTGCCGGTGGGCACAGTGTACGGTGCCAAAAACATACCGTTAGTTTATTGGCTTTGGACACGTCAACGGGCATGTAAGAATTTGCTATCAAGTGCGCTTACAGTGCGTATAATTCGGCGCTATGGCTACGTTTGGAAGCTCGATTTCTTCAACTATTTAAAGTCGTAGATTGCGATTGCATATTACATAATGTAAGTTTCAAAATTTTACGATTACAAGCTTAGAAGCTTAAAATATTTTTTTAAAAAATTCAAAAAAATTTGTAGTCTGAGGTTGTATTTGAGGTCCTTTAGTTTTCTTGTTGTTTAAGTTCTGTTGTTCTGTTAAGTCTGTTGTCACACTTCTGAGGAAGTTTCACATTTGCGTGCGATTCAATTTAAATTTTTCAAGAATTGAAATTTGTTTCATCCAGCGGCTAAATTTTCATATGATTGGGATAGGCTAGATTTGTACTTTCGGTTGCGATTGACAAGGGCCTCAGTTCAGAATAAATATTTTTGATCAGCGTAAGATTTTCGTCAGTTTCACCATGTCCGCCCGCTTTTGGTTGTCGTGGCTGTCTTAAGGCTATCTCTACTTTTAGCGAAAAGTGATGAGCATCAACGATTCACCGTTAGGGGAATATGTAGCCTTTTTTACTTGTCATAGTCAGGACATTATTGCGACAGCGTCAGCGTTAGTCATAAATAATAATCGATAATCCACTCATTGTTTAAAACACATTAATACTATTGGCGATGTTGTCCCACTGTATATAGAATTCGAAGAAAATGATGCAGAATTTATACCATTACTTCTACTACTACTACTACTACTACTACTACTACTACTACTACTACTACAAGCATTTGTAGCTCCGTTCCACTCCATTTGTTCATCTTCTTGTTTACTTTAGTTCTATATAAATGTGGATTTGTACTGCGAATTTTATATGGAGTGCGACAAAAAGAAGGCTGCGATTATAGCCAATTTCCGCAATGAATCACGCGGCACTCCCCGAGTTAAAACTATTGCTGCGACCATACGTTTAATTTGTCTGTAGAGTTTCTAAATTCTAAATAGTTTCGCTGATTTAGCTTCGTTTTCATTTTAGGCCACGTTATGGACTTAATGATAATATAACTCCTTAATTATAAAAACAATTGGCTATTAAGGGAAAAATCACTAGGATACAATGTTAGAGTTCTACTCTAATAGCCAAAGGAACATGTCGTGCGACAACGGAAGTTGTTTGAATCCATGACAATGAAAAGGATTTTGGTTGCTAACCGTCATGCTATATAAGAAGCAATTGCTTACAATGCGAACTGCAGTTTGTTCTATTGACCACGTCGACAAAACGCCAGGGCCTTCTAACCAAATCATTAGCAGACATAAGAATCTATACCGTATGGGATAAAACGCTGATTTCCGTTCCGTTTGTGAAAGTACCACTCTCGAGCTTTGCCTGAGATATATTAGATGCACAATTAAATAAATGACTTTCGTACACAGCTGGTACTAACGGTACGTGTAATGCGTATAAATGAATGAAAACACGTTCTTTTTTTTTGTACTTTGGATATCTGTTAATAATAACAAGTCAGAATGAAGACCAATGCATATCGTAATGCAAAAGTATAACTTCCTAAAACGAAAATGGCGAGTCTCACGCCAAACAAATAATATTTGAGGAACGTTTTGCTACTCTGGTTAAATTTTAAAAAAATGTAGCTGGAGCACTCCATTTTTTCTCAAGAGGCCAACATAGGTAGTACACTACTGAATTCTAGGTTGCCTTGAACACTTTAAAAGTGAATATAAAGGTCATGTCCAAATATGCTTCCGAAAGAGGAAGCATATCTCTGCGCTTGGTGAGACTAAGAAGAAATTGTACGGAATCGGAGAAAAATGTCGAGAATCATCAGGTTGGGGCACGAGACACATTTGTACTTGTATTAAAGGACACCATCAAAACTGTAAAATGGAGTCTGCCATTCGCAACACCTGCCCCATTTCATTTATTCACTTCTCGATGGCGCTTGGCTTCGTTCCAAAGGCGGCACCTTTCACGTCGTCGTCTTCATGTGATAGCAAAGAGATAACGCAAATGTGTAGCTTGTAGGACGTGATACTTTGAATAAATCATCTTGTGTGTTTCTATTGATATTTCCATTTTTTTATAAAACAAAGAAACAGAAACTGAGCTTCGCATTTACTAATTTATCTGTCTGCAGCGTAAGCAACATAGCTCTTTTTAATTGTGCGGAAGTCGAGGTATGTGCTAACAGCCGACGAGGAAATCATTGCTTTTAGTATTTGGTTCGCAGGAAAGTTCCTAAGTGAACCTAAGGCTTATCGTCAATTGGCAGATGCTCTAATCGAGACCATTACTGATATAAGCAACCTATGGGAGAAGAGATGTCTTAGAATCCTCCGCCAGACAGTCGATGACAGCTTCCAATATATTTAGTTCGATTCTTTTTGGCTGTATTGTGGCTTCTTTGAAATAACGGTACAATTTGGACATGGTATCCTGTACTGAATTTGTACATTTCTCTCCATAGGTCATCAATTATATCAAGGCGCAGCAAAATGTTAAAACGAATTATTTCGAATGTGTTCATTTTCGAGGAAATTTTCCGATTTGGCGCGAGCATTTAATTGTAAACTCTTGGACCAAGAGAGAAATAAGGCAAGCACAGTCGTTCCTGATAATCATTGTTTAGCTCAAATTTTTTTTTTTATGGCTGCTGCACAGAAATACTTTTTGAACAATGAAACATATCAGTGAAGCCACCAATAACGGCACTTGTCATTCATCCGTTCATTCCGTTCATGACATAACCACCTGGTATATTATGTCGAACTAAGCCAGGACATAGCCGGACAGTCATATATACGTGAATGAGAGCTTCGATATGTGGACCTTTACTTTACGGGTAAGCAACCTTAAGGTCGAATTCAATTCGAACAAACGCATTCGAGAGAGTGCATCGCGCACGGCCGGTATTTCAATGCATTGAAATACTAACCTTAACCATCAGCGCGCGGTTTATGTAGAAAATGATTAAAATTGCACATATGATCAAATGAGTCTTTCATTATAAAGTTTAAAAACTATAAGCTGATATGGAAATACTGCAGACTACACACACACGCATACTCGCACAACCGCGCGCACACACGCATTTCTATGAGCGACCATACAAAGTAGAAAAACAAAAAAAATGCATTTAAATAAACAAACAGATACGTTTTAATACCGTACGTAAATGACTTCGCGCATAGATGTGCTTGTGCATAAATGCTTTCGTTTCATTTCAACGATTGTCAATACTGTTCACACGTAAGCAACACTTTGAAGGTACAACTTTAGCATTTTATACACGTATTATGGTTAAGTGTTCTCCCATTGTTGTTACTGTTGCTTTTGTATTGTCGTTGTTGAGGTTGACATATTTTTTGTAGAATATTATTATCCCACATAATAAATGCTAAAGTAAAAATAATAATAATAATAAAAAAAAGAAAAAAAAAACAACAACAGATAAACAGACTATTTTACCACTTTCGTTTTAATTGAAATCGATTAAATCAACAGAATAATTAAAATTATGATTACGCAGATTTATTAATTGCCTTCATCTCTTGACAAGTTAGCTCAAAAGTACGGCGTTTTACACAAAACGTGAGACTGATTTTTTCCTACATATGTATTAATGTTGTTGAAAACCTATACACTATAGCACTCATCAATATGAGCAGAAAAAAAAAAAAAAAAAAAAAAAAACCAAAATGAAACAAACGAAACAAACTGAGAGAGAGAGAGAGAGAGAGAGAGAGTGAGAGAGAAGCGAAAAGAGATACAATTAATTTTATATAGATTCACGTTATTACATATACGGACACATATAAATGCCGTACATAAATCTATATGAAATGAAACTGTATAAAAAGGTTGAATATTTAATCAGTGGTTTTCCCGTTTTTATATGGCTTTCATGTATATATTTATTTGCTGTTAATGTGCTTGTGCTTGAAAAACCGCTTATATTATTTGTATTGAGTTAATTATTAGTGCTTTCGTTCATACATGTATGTTTGAATTCTTTGAACGCACACATACTAAGTTACACATTCTCTCAAATATATATATATATATATATAGACATTTGCGTACTTAAAAGGTTTTTAATTAAACACACATATTCGCATAATAGCTGTAAACGAACCAAAACGTGTTTATGTTAATGCATTACTTTGATGTAAAAAAATGTACACAGATGTGTTGTATTAAATTCTTTGCACCGCTTATTCATATTCGTTAAAAAGATATATATATTTATATACAAACACACATATATATATATATATATTTTAAATCGCATAATCATTTTCATCTAAAATTCATTTCGTCTTTTCTCTAATAAATAATTTAAGAGTTATTTTAAAAATCACAAAGATACATACATACATACATACATACATATTATTAGAGGGAATTATATCTCGCCTCCTCTAACCCTTTCAACTCAACAGCAATAGCTCATGCCATCCATCGGTGGGCCATGATAAAAAAAAAAAATAATCATATTTACTTTATAATAACATTTTCAGCGACTAAGTGTACACAGTTTATTTGACAAGTTGAGGGATTTCTCCCACTCTCCCCTAACAGAGGTAGGATGATGATGAATACCTCCACACAGATCACATAAATGGAAAGTAAATGAATTGCTTCTCTCATTTTCTTGTGTGTTTCATATTTTTTTCCCATTACATGGTTCATTATTTCGATTTTTCTTTTTCCCATAATACACTATAGGTAGAGAGCGAGACATAAAGCTTATATATTCATGAAGAGTTAATTCTTTGAGAAGTCTTAAGAGAAAATGTGAACGCGGAACTAAAGAAGGGCCGATAAACTGGATTGCTATCAACGCCAATGAACAACACTGCAAAGTACTGAGTTGGCGAAAGAAACGGTTTAGCTGCTTGGCTGAGAATCCTCATGAGATTTGCTTAAATCTTCAGATATTATCGTTCTTGATAGATATTTATTGCAGAATTATTGAACTGGTGAGAGCAGATGCGGAATGACTACTAGACTAGATGACTTCGAAAAGTGAACTCTTGTTTTACATACTTATCCGTTGAATCTGATGCGAATAAAATGGTTGAAAATTTTATGAGGATTAACATCCATCTATTGGATAAAAGGCAAAGGCCCAGCTCTCTCTCTCTCTCTCTCTCTCTATCTTTGGCAAGACTACTCTAGATACTATACCCGATACTATAGGCGATGTGAAAGGATGTAACGAAAAAAAACAAGATTAGTGACATTTAGTAATTCTGTTGAGTTGCATGCTTGCGTTATGATGCTGAATCAAAGCGCCGAGAAAACTCCTTATATCGTACGACATCAATTCGACTATGGCGATAATGTTTCGCAGACTTGTAAAGAATTTCATCGGATTTGTGAAGAATATGAATGCTGAAAATGGACAGCACGCAAATACGAGCTAACTCGCTCTCGCTTTGTAAACATCGACATTGAAAACATGCCGGTCCTGATGGATTAATCGTCCATAGAGTGCATAACACTTTCCAAGACATTGAGGAAAATTGGCGCATTTGATCTTATAACATCGCTGCCGATTGCATAAGTTTGCATACGACAAAAAAAATAAATAAAATAAATAAATCGACATTTGGTGAAGACATGAGTGGAAAGCAAAAAATTTTATAAAGCGAATTGCCAACTGCGAACTGTTGATGGAACGACGGAATATCGAAACATTTTTGAAGAGATTAATAACAGTTGATGACGACTGGATCATGTACGGTGAAAACATACCAAAACTATCATGGTCCCACACATAATAGCTAGGCCCGAAATGACGCCACGTAATGTAATGCTTTTTGTCTGACGAGACGGTAAGCGAACGGTGCATCATCAGCAACTCCAACCTGGCCAAACTGTCGAACTCTATTGTCCAACGTCAACAATTAATGCGATAAGGTGAAGCGCCCAGAATTGATTAACAGTAAAGCAGTAGTCTTTCATCGCGATAACGCCTGACCAGACACATGTTCCGCAAGTCGACGAAAGTCCATAAAGCTGGCAGAGAAGTTTCGGTACATTCATATTATGTCCCGTACTTGCCGCTATCCATTTATTTATTTGTTTATTTCATGATCGGCAAAACTCTTTTAATGGTGTTCTAATGACTAACTTTAAATGTAATTTTTGGCTTAAAAATATAAAAAGTATCTACAGCGGCGGCTGAAGGGCGTTACCAGCAAACTGACAAAAGTTTATGGAAAAAGGGAGATTGAACGCTAGTAAAAAGCCCCACGAACCTTGATCCTGTTATGTATATTATTAGTTCTGTAATGCATATTTCCGGACAGCGGGTGCGTCATCTCTGTAGATAACGCATTAAAATACATATGATTTTCTTGGTTGCATGAACAAAAATTGTTTTTAAAATTGTGTTACTGCAGAGATACGAATATTGTTAATTGTAAGCAAATATTACAAAATTCAATGCGCTATGAGTCTCGTAGCACAAAATATTTCGATGAAGTTACAATGATCAAATTTTTATCAAAACAAGTTCAGAGAACTGAAAGATCGAATGGGTTAGTTTGTGAGGCACATGTTGGACCGACATATTAAATTGTCATATCGTTTGTATAAATGTGTTAATGCTTTTTTTTTTTATTTTTATTTTTTTTTTATTATAAATCAAAACCATTTACAACCATTCGCAAGCATGCGATAGAAGAGTCGATGGTAGATATTCCTTACCAGTCACATCAACATTAACTCAGTAATTTTTTATTACTTGACATCAAGTTGAAAGCGTTAACATGTTCACAATTTTCGCAAGATAACAGTAAGTTTTCAGTTTTTTTCCCGATTTTCTTAAAAAATATTCCATATAAACGTTACAATGTTCCGGATGGGTGAGAGCATATTAAAATTCTTGGCAAGAAGTTTCTGGCATAAATTAAAAGTTTTACACATGTAAGACAAATAAAGAAAGAGAAAGAGGATTAAAAATAAAAAAATTAAAAAAAAAAAAAAAAAAAAAAAATGAAAAGCTCTTATTGAAGAAAAGAAGAACAAAAACGCAAACAAAAAAGAAAAAGGGTAAGCAAGTCAGTTAGTCAGTTAGTTACAAAGTTATTCAGTTCATACTCTTGTTAAATATAGTTGAGAGAGCTTATGTGAAATTAGATAAATACATGTACACGTGTAAAGAGCGATGTGACATTCATTACAGGTTGTATCCGACGTAGTTTTTTCTTTTTTTTTTTTTTCTTTCTTTTTATCTATTACGAAAACATTCTTCCTATCAGGAAAATAAAAGTATAAAAAAATTAATTTTTACTTTTTAAGTAAATTTTTGAAAATTTGTTATAATGTTTTTTTTCCCCCTTTTTTTTCCCCTGCCTGATTAAAACACAAAACTTTTTTAATTAATTCCTAAAATGCAACCGAAAATATAACAAAAAAAAAAAAAAAAAAATCTCTCGTATTGTTTTGATAGTTGAAAACATTTGCTGGGATATTAAATATGCACACATGGTAAAAAAGCAAACTTTTGTCATATATGATGACTTTGGAAAAGTTCAATAAATTTCAAATTCAAAGGAATTATTTGGAAATTCATTGAAAGATTCTAACGTACATACAAATATATATATATATATATATATATTTATATATGTATATAAACTCATATATATACGCATGCAAACACACACACATTTATGCATATCTATAAGATATAAACTTCACTATTTTTGTATATTATAACGTGATGGAGGGCGAATTTCTTAATAAGTGAAAGCGAATCGTGCACACCCACCATTTCAAGACAAGACATTGCAGTTTGACTTATAAATCGAATTCTATACAAATATTTACTGACAAAAAAGGTACAAAATCCTTTCGTAAGAGTGTCCGATTTTGGTCCGCTACATTTAAAATTGAATTACACTACGTTAATTGATGTTTCTTATATTTTTTCTTTTTACTGGCTTAGTGAAGCGTTCTTTCTATTTACAAAATGTTTTTGTAATTTAACGTTGCACATAACTCATACGAATGCTGCATGAAAATATATTTTTATTTTATTTTTTTTTTACATTAAGGTAACATGATCTTCACTAAGACACTTTTTTAAAGTTCGATCTTAGCTCTTAGTAGCGAGTAACCGAATATATCTTATGAAATTCTGAACGAAAACGGCAGCGAAGACACAGCATTTGCATGTGAAAGTGTTAGTAATGACTTAATTATTTCGCTTACATGCGTTTTTAAAGATTTGTCGTGACCTGGTCTAACCCAATAGTTAGATGTTAATGCAAAAAAGATCGCGTCGCTTTAAGAGCAAAAAGCCAGTGTTGGTTCGATGAAGCAAAAAAATGACGAAATTCCGAATGTGACAAAGCAATTGTATCCATGAAATTTTACTAAACCGATTTGCTGTTCACGTTGACGTTATTAGCGAGAAGTACTTTTTATCTAACTAACCGAGATGTCTGTGATATGTAAATAGTATATGATTCTAGTAGAGCTGAAGCGAAATTTGATTATGAATTCTATAGAATGAATTGTTATAATATATTTCTTCTCATCTATTCTACGCGTATCGTTAGAGGATCCGAAATCTGAACTAAAAGAATACAACTCTTGATGATGATGAACTCATATGCACATTTTTAAAACAATCTTGAATACCATACATGCGTACAAACGGAATGTCAAAGCTAATATGCCCATTTTCTTCGTTGCTTTATGCATGGCGAGAAGAATTTATTCTCTATCGCTTTACCTTAGCATCGACGGTAGCTGTCTCGATATCTGCGGTTGCGGGATAGTAGTAATATGCAAGCATATCAAAAATTCATTTTAATTCATTTTCATTGAAAATAAATCAATCTAAAAACGTAGACATTTCCTTCAAAAGAAAAGGTAGTGCAAGGAATAATTTATGAGCTAAAAGAACTGATTTCTATTTAGGAAAAACGTGACAATATGATATAAAATGAAATGAAATGAAATGAAATGAGATGAGATGAGATGAGCTGAACACATTTTAAGAATCATTCTTTGCTCATAAATTAACTAAACTGTCATAAGCAGGCCGAAGAAGTGCATTTCAAACGTATATCAAACGTACGATTGTTGTCTCGTCGTATAGGATACAATCGGCAGGCATTTGCTTATTTATTAACTCGTATTTCTCATGTATTTATTGATTTATCAATTTTTAATTTCTTATAAATGGATACAATATGGAAATAAATAAAAAAATTTTTAAATTTTATTACTATTATTATTTAATACATAAGGTATAATCAAATATATTGAATGTTTATTTCTTTCCACAAAGTCATCTAAGTTTAGCCGAAGCCGTTGCTTTTATTATGAATCCAATAAAAATTCATTGCTTCAGCTTTGTAAAGTCAAGGCAAAAATATTTGCTTTTTAGAGAAGCATTTTTATATTAAAGTAATACATAATATTTTAATAATTTTTTTTATTTTTTTTTAATAAAATATTCTCCACCACATGTGCATAACTTTGTTTTCTTATTTTTCTTTTTTTTTTCTTTTTTTTTTTTTTTCTCTCTACCTTTTGTCGTATCTTTGTTCAGCGTGAAGAAGGTTTGTTCTTTTCTTAGTGAAAAAACGTTAAAAATTCTTTTATGGCATAACGAAACTTGTAAAGATTCTTAACGGAAAAGTATTAATATGCCTTTAAGTGAAATTTATTTTGAATAGCATATGAAAAGAATGTTTTTATAAATTTTTATAATCTGTCATTTTATATATAAGGTTGGCGCAAACAAAATCTCAAAATTTAAGATACTCTTTCGTTCTTTTTCTCGCTCTTTCTTACTTGCCTTTAGCGACGAAATTGAGAAAAAAACAGCAGCAAAATATTATTCAGAAACGAATACCGAAATTACACGTTTGCCATCCTTACATTAAAATTCCTGTTCAAACATATCTCTATCGCCTTTCCGCATGCACGACTGCGATTCTTTATAGAGGACGTTAGACTTTTAAGAAGAAAATTTTTACTTATCGCATTAATTTCTTACTTAAAAAGTTGGTGAGTTTTTCTCACAGCCACATACGATAGAGAAGCAAAGACAATAAGATAAAGAAGATTTAATGGCAATACTCTGTCAATCGCGGGCACAACCAAAACTCTATCGCCCGATATGGGCGATATTGTCGCTTATACTTTAAATACTACATGCCACTACGGCCATCGTATTGGCTGGCATCGTGGTCTGTTGCAAGATATAAATTTTGTCTTGAATCGTGAATCTTTTATTTGCCATGGCAATGAAAATAATATCATTTTCAGTTTAATCACAATTTGATTGGGGCGGGGGGGGGGTAAAAGTGAAGAATTTGAAAGGTAGCAAAGTAATGAAATACGCACTTAATAACATGAATGTAATTGAAAGGAATCTTTTAAACAAATCGGTTACCTAATAAATAAATAAATATGTTGTGAGTGAAGCTAAATAATTGGCACACAGTTGCTTTTAAAAATTTAGCGATAAAGTCACAGGAGGTATTTTCTCTGGAACCATTGCGCGCAGGATTCTATTCAATATTGGTTTGAATGTTTTTTGAATGTCTAAGGCTCTTTTCGGCCGAAAAGAAACACGAAAGATATACTCGGCTAGGAGTGAGTTACGTACCAACGATCACCTACGATGCTACGGCAGGACAATATATATAATTGTATTGATTGTTATCACTGGATTAGTATTCAGGGATTTTAGAAGTTTTAGGTTAATGTTAGTTACTAACGGGTTTTATTTAGTATAGCAATCAAATTCTCTTATCCTACTCTACAATTTTATGACGGAAATAAGTGAAGCATGGCATTGAGAGAAGGTGTGTGTGATAATTAATAGTTGTTTTTGTACTCGGTTAAACGTTGAGACGATGTCCCTAAACATGGGAATATGGCGATGAGCAGAAGGATTTACAAATAAAGAAGTAAAGGGTAAGAAGGATAAGCATTCCGTTACTCTGGATTTGAAAGTGGAAGCATTTGGACCGGCGACAAAGGGCATTGCAGCTAAATTGTTCGAAAGTCATGCAGTGCAGTCAAAACACAAGAATTCGCGGTAATGCATTATGAGGCAGTATGAGAGCATTGAAAAAGTCAAGTAGTCTTATCAAGCGAGATTTTTGGTGACATTTTTACATAAGTGTTGCATATTCCATATTACAGCGAAGCTCAATAATGTCGATGTCTCTGGACCCATTCTCGTTGCCCATGAGCATCTAAATCTTACATGATGTGCTCTCTGCAAACTCTTTGGTTTTTTTCAAAACATATTCCGTGCCCGGAAGGAAGCTTCAGACCCTCCATACAATATATATATATATTCTTGATCATCATCAAATTTAACCATGTCCGTCTGCCTCGTTCCTTACTCGTCCGCCTGTGTAATGTCTGCTGTAGACGTTCTCCTGGCCGCAATAATTAAGCTATCAACTTAAAATTTGGCAGAAAATGGGCAAAATTATTCGTAGAACACACCTGCAGTACCACGTACAGTGAGAACGCTTTGGTTTTTCAAAAGAAACAAAAGATTGGTTTTTTCCTCATCACTCATAAGAGGTACCAAATAAACGTACAAAAATTTGAAAGCGTATCCTGTGGACGCCGCAAACCCAACTAATATTATGGTATATAGCATGAAAGTTTAATTTTTTTTTTTTTCAATCCCTTTATAAGGAGCAGAAGCAATCTTCAAGAACACCATAAAGTTTATGAATTCTTGGACATATTCAAATTTGGAGTGCACCTGTCTGTCCATCTGTCTGCCTGCGCAACTTTATTGTATTTGTGGTAAATATTCTCCCGTTAATGAAAATAAAGATATCACTTACAAATTTGCAAAAGAATTTGGAAGTGATCCAAACTTTTCCAAGGACACGCCTACAACTCCCGCATGTCTACACAGCAGAAACTTTTATTTTGAAAATGAAAGAAAGCAGAAATGATGAAAATTAACTTATTTTGCTTTTTTCTTCATTAGTAAAACATGTTTCGTCGCGACCGAACATAATTTTCTTACTTGTTCTGTTTCTACCCGCTATGCGAATGTAAATAAAACTTATGCAATAAAACCGCGTTGAAAATTAAGTGGGCTGCAATTTTATTAAGACAAGATTTGTATATATTTACTATAATATTCGTATTGTACTCATTTAGTACGCACTCATATACATACATACACATATAATAGATATATATTACTATCTAACTTATATATTATAGGGTATAAATTAATATTGATACTGTAATTAAATATTCATCAATTCCAAGCTATCATGTGAAACTCATATATGTCAATCTGCGAATTAATATTAGCTTTAGCGTAATTAAAATATTTTCCATTTAAATCGCGGGAAGACATGCTCGATTCTTTTATGACACACATTATAAGAGTAGGCATTAGGGTTAGGTATCGAATGAGTGAGTGCGTGATTTACTAATTTCAAGAAAGTGAAAATTTTAAATCTGTCTTAGCCCCAAGGTTTTCAAAATCCACTATGGGCGTTTCTTGCCCTTTTTCAAAAGTATTTGCTATGCACACCAGTTTTCGTCAAAAATTACTGCGAGTAACCGAACTGGTTTAACCGTCTTTGCCTCGGTGCTTGCTGTTCGTAAACTGAGACTTTGGTTGTATAAACAAAAATTCATTATAATAATTTCTCTGTTCTCATGTAACTTCTTTTAAAATCAAATAATCCAACTTATCGACTCATTTTGTTAATAATTCCGAGGAACTTGTATATAAATTTGGGGCAGATGGACGTTATGTGCATCTTGCCAGCTGCTAAGTTGTAAAGAAAATGCTTGTTACATAATAACGCTTCTACGCATCATGTGTCGTAGAATAAACGAATTTCGGTCCGTCTTGCATTTAATTATATTATGTAATGATGTACAGTAGAGAAATTTGCAACGCAACCTATTGGTAAACAAAAACTATAAAAATCTATTTAATTAACTTATTCGGAATGCAAAGAATTTTGAATGAATTTACAATGTATGGCGTCACACTAAAACACAACCATTTTTATGTTAAAGCCTCATCAGAAATTTTCAGGAAATTTCATTTTATTGAAGTGTACGTGAACTCTCCGTGCTAAAAAAGTCTACATATATTTGCATGAAGTGTCCGGTCTCGACGAGTAGCGGAAATGCTAAAAAACGACCTGGCGAATCATAAACATCAACAACAAATCGATTATAAAAAATGGGACTCATTTTGAGGAATCGACCCTTTATAGCGTATTATGAGCGTATTATAACTGACGATATTGGCAGCTATATTAGAGAACAGCAACCGTAGTACCTTTTGAATGGCTGACTATATTTAAAAAAAAAAAAAAAAAAAAAAAAAAAACATATTAAAGGTTGATTTTTTACAGGAGTGGGGAGTCACGTTGCGAAACTTGTTCAGACTATTAATGGTGATTTTCATTGGACCTCCAGATGTATTAACAATTTAGGTTAATGAAAAATTTCTTCTAAAATATTTGTTTGCAGTATCGCTGCATGTGATAGGATCGAGGTGTGGCCGATACGTAAATGCGTTTACACTGGTCCTTTTTGTTTTGCCAAGTCAGCAGACAGAAGCAATGGAATGAGTGATATGAGTTGCTAGTCCACCAAAATTAGATTCGGTTGATGACAAATGCAACGTTTATTGTTCAGCAAAGTGTTTTCCTGCAGTTTATTCTGTCAACAACATGTTCGCGAACTTACAACTGTGGATAGATTAATAAAATGAAAATTACTTCTAGTTTTCGCTGACATATGCAGAGTTAATCGCACCTGCAATTTGAGAAGATGTGGCATTTTGTGATAATGAGTTGAGATGATGTAAATGCAAACACATAACCCTTACTAGGGAATGGGACAGCATCCACACTGCCTTCTCGCTTTGTTTCGTTCAATAACACATTGACCGTCCGAGTAGACAGGCTCGAATAATTAGTTGCCTTTTGGGTTCGAAATTGACAGCCTAGTAGGCAGATAATAATTAAAGTAGCATTGATTAGCTTTTCACAATATCTCTGATAAAATTGTTTGATTAAATTTTTTCCTTTCTAGAAAACGTCCTTTTTTTTATAACAAAAATATGCGTGATAATCAATATCTATTGTATTACTCAGCGGGTACGCCTGAGAATATTGCGTCATGCACATCACGCACTCTATGAGTGCATTCGTAGAATAATAAGCTTATGCTTTCATAGTATGTTACGCATGTTATAGATGAGAGAGATGCGCGTAGGGATGAATGCGTGTAAAATTTGTATCTTGTTGTCTCATGCGTTTTGGAAGTACTAATAATGTCACTAAATCTTGTGATTATGATGCAAGAAAACGATTTGCTTTTTACAAACACGAAAGCCACAATTATTTACGGAAATGCGAGAATGTATAGAAAAAATTTGCTTAAACCGGATGGAAAAAATTTCGAACGCTATCACAACTATGTCAGTGCAAATAAAAGCGTTTTTTTTTTTTTTAATAGGAAATGTGAAAACTTTCTAGTAGAACATAAAAACAGCATAAAACTAGAATGAAAATAAAATAAATAAGTTTCTACGGTTAACGCCCATATGTAAACCAAATGCATGCATATGTGTGCGCTTTGCTTAAGTAACATAAATACTATTATTCAAAAATTCAAAACAAAAGTGAACAACAGCACCACCAACACTGGCGAAAAAATGAAAAAACAAACAATTATAAAAACATCAACAACAACATCAGGCATTATTATTTTGAAAGGATAATACAGGGTAAGTGGGTGAGTTAAGTATGTGTGATGTTGCTGCCAAATTCAGTTGAAAGCGGAACTTTTTTCTTTGCATGCGACAACCATAAACTCTGGTATTGTGTGGTGCAAGCCAAAGGAAAATAGCTTACGAAAAATCTCAAGGGAACAATACAGCATTTTCGCGTGTGTTTTATGAGTGTATGCGTGTATATGAAAGGAAAGTTGAGAAAAAGTTGGTTTTTTTGTTTTCATTTCTTTTTTCTATTGTTTTCTCTAACTCGCTTTGCGCAAATAAACAAAACAATCAACCACCGTAAGTGGGAATGCTATGCAATGTATAAATGAATGAATGAATGAAAGACCTTACAACCGCCTGTTAACTATACGTATAATAAAAAGTAAACAAGAACTTTTGCTCATATGTTTAGCAGTTCATTTTCGTTTACATTAAAACGAAGCTTAATAATAATAATAATAATAATAATAATAATAATAATCATAATAATACTGCTTGTGCTGCAGCTGTAACAGAGATGTGTTAAAGACAATTAAGATTACCATTTAGAAAGTAGTACAAAGCACATACGCACGATTTTGGTTAAGCCTTCAACTTTTTCTTCTTTTCCACACATATTCTATGAAAATGTTATTTATGAGAAAGTTATGAATACTACTTACTACACCTAGTGCCTATAAGTGGGCAAATAAATCCGTAACACGTTTTTAAGCATTCGATATTTCTCGGGCTTTCAGACTGTTAGCTCATTAGAGCATTGAATAGTTTCCAATAATTGTTAATTATTTTACAAAATTAAAAGTGCTTTAGTAAATAAGGGAAATTTTTGATTATCCACCATATCACGCCAATATGTTAAAATCTTCACATTTCATTATTAGCTTGAATCGAGCGCAACGTCCTGAGCGGGTCTCTTTTAGTGGAAACACTAAACTGAACTAAAGCTGGCTATACCTGGCTTGCGATTTTATGGGTTGGCTAAAAAGTAAATGGTTTCATACCTAAAGAACTAAATAGTGGGCTTAACGGGCATTCAAGCTACAATCCAATGAGCAAAAGGAGAGAACAGTTGATGATACTTAATTGACTTTGATATAAATAGGATAGGCCGAATAGGACTATTTATTAAGCAATTTGCTATCGAACTATCGATAAGCCTCTCTACAAGTTCAGTCTACTGCAAACCCACACAGAACCGAAATGCAATTGCTCCTTGCCGCCGTCCTTTCAATAAAACTTGGCATTGTATGAAAATTTTTTATTTCATTTATTTAGAAATTATACAACCTCAGGCTGTTTACAAGTTACATAGATAAATTTCATGTGCAAGAAGAAACTATAACATAAGTGACTGTAAAAGTCACCTAATTAGCTGCTAATGTGATCGTCTTCACATAATAATCGTCTTTAAAGATCATCGAAGATTTTCAGAGTCAGCGGTAAGGTATTCCAATATCTAGCAATATGAACTGTAAAAGATCGTTCGTCCGATAAGTTAGATAAATATGGGATTAATATGAACGAATTTTAGATAGCGGAGAAAGGTGAATTTAAGCAAGCATGAACGAAGGAGCAGATGTGGTCTCTAAGCTTGACACTATAAACAAAACTAAGTACTTAGAATACTTTAAAGCCTACCTCTAAGTTATAACTTCGGCACCCAGAAAAAGCTTATATACGTTAATTAACATGCGTCATGACTAGAGAATGCGCAACAGTGTGTTTGACCTTTAGAGACAGATGCAGATTTAGATTGTACATTTCATTATATAATCTTTAACCGTTTAAACGGTTTAACATGCGTCAGCGGGTTTTGAAGGCGCCAGTCATTGCTCTAGTCTTCGAAACTAGTTGTCTGATACAGTCTAATTATCAACGCTGAGGGCCTCTTAATATAATGATAGTTCAACATGCTGTTTGAAGTGCTCAAAAAGTCATTGATATCTATTTACGATTATTTGTGTCGTCTGTGATGATACTGTACACGATTTATGCAAATGTCTCCTTCAAAATTAACGTCATACTTACTATTTGAATATGAGACGATAGACATATCGAAGTAGGTCTACTTATATCTATGAATCCATATGCTAAAGTTCAATAAAACTTTATTTGAATGTCTGCTCAATTCTGACAAGTTTTTAACCTTTGGATAAAGAGAGAGATAAAAATTAACTTAATCTATAAAGAGTTTTGAAATTCGTTACCAACTTCCTTAATATATGTCCGTCTTCCATTTCGTTCATTTACGCGATTAATGTTAAAAGAATGAGCAGCAGAATCTTCGTTCCACAAAAATCTGCATTTAGTTAAACTTTTCGCTAAACAAGGCATTATTCAATGTTATGCATGTAGTTGGGAAAAACTTTAATCAACTTTTCATATAAGTAGGTCAAATGGTAAAAATAAAAAACTATTTATATAAGCGAATTTATTATATATGCGAAAACGGAATTATTGTATTAACAAAAATAATAGTGATAGCAGTAGTAGTAGTAGTAGTAGTAGTAGTAGTAGTAACTATATTTTTCTTCAAGCGACTCATCAATTCATATGAGTTTACATTAACTGCAGTAAACGGACAAAGAACGACTTTTACTACGAGTTCCGCATGTAAATAAATGGATCTGTCCGAGAATGTTCTACCAAGTTATATACGAATATTTAGTCAGAAGAGCAGGTATATACACAAAATCTCTCATGGGAATTTCGTATGGATTTACCTGAGTGGTAGCAATGAAAGAATAAAGTTAGGATGCTTTCCCGTCAATGCGGCGCAACGTGTGTAAAAATTTACAACTAATTAAAGATCGTTTAGTTTCAGTGAAAAAGTTTTTGATTGTTTTGACTGTTCCGTATTTTATTCGTTCATGGCACAAAGTTGACAGTAATTAAAGGAAAAGCACTTTACGTTTATTCCACTAAAAACATGGTTGTGAAAGCAAGCGAAGCCTTAAATTCGAACGAAAGTCAAAAGTAAGATACGATAATCTTTGCTTCTCCATAAATGTTCTTCATTTTTTATGGAACATGTTGCGGTTCCTTCTAGATACTGTTCGCACGTTATGGAGTACAAGTCGAGTAACATTTTCAGATTTACATTAGATATATTCATTTTGGGAAAACCCTCTCATTGACGACAATCAAGGTTTGAGAAACGCTATCTAGTAAATATATTCCTGATCGGTATTTAATTTTGAATCGTTTTAAACTTCCGTCCGTCTGCCTGCCTATCCATCTGTCGAACGTCTGCGGCAAATATTCTTCCGGTCGCATATATCAAAATGGCGGCTTCAAAAACCATTGCAATCATCGCTAGCAAGCAGCTAGACTGGTTTTTAAAATGGGTCGAATTGGTTGAAATGTATCTCCATGTAAAGTAAGATGTAAAGTAAGAGAAGAAAAAACAAAAGTAAAAGAAGAAAAAAAAAATTCATTTTTTTGTTTTCTACATATAGACTACGACAAATATAACGAGAAAATTTTTTTTAAAATATTTTATGACTATGAAAAAACCTACCATCCCTCCATCCGTGATCCGCAATCACTAATTTCAGTAAAGTTGAAATAAAACGAGCACATACTCTTAACTGAAAAGAAAATAAAGTTTCTGCAAGATCCAGGCAGATGCTAAGAAATTACTAAAAAACTTCAATAATGAAAGTTGTAGTGAAAATGGTGGAAACAATTACTAATGGAAAGCTGAATCAGTAGTGATTGATGGTCTGAAAAAGGCCAAAAATTATTCATCACGACGATCCAAATAATCAAAGCAAAAATGTTCGTAATCGATCTCCTAACAAACTTGCACTTAACGAAGAACTTTGCAATTCTTATAAATTTATTGACTTTCGCTGGTGAGTATGGTATCTAAAGATCGTTCTAAGATGAATATAATCACTTTACTTGTTCCCTTCATTTCGTTTAACGTTTTCTCTTGTAAGTTACGTTAAGTATATGAGTCACATTTGTGAGAGTGTTTTTTGTATACGATTACACCTAAGTAATTACACTAATATCAGAAACATACACTGATCCAAGCACCTGAGGTCTCATCTGTTTCGTGAATTTTTTATTCATTATTTCTCTTATTAACCTTAAAAACGAAGCTTGAGTTGAGCAACATTTAGGACAGCATTCATCAGATTTTAATAAATACTTCAAACTTTATGTCACTCTTCTCCTCCCTACAAAATGTTTTTAGTGTTTTTTCTTTTTAGGTTAACAGACTCTACTAGAGTACAATTTATCAAGACTTTATATTAAGTGTTACTCGTGTTAAATGATTTGTGATAATGTACTGAGAATATTTAAATTTTCTTTTGATTAAACTTAACATATACCATAGTTCCATTACAATAGTTAAGGATAAGGGTTTATCTCAGGTTGCTTCAGGTTACGATCGTCTTTGGTTTTAGTAAACGATTTGAATAACATTAAATTAAATGGATAGATATCCTACGGTCATATTAATTTGCTCCACTTTCTTTTTGGCATCCTTGCTATTATTCGCAGTTTGTGTCAGAATTTCTCCGTCTGACTTCTCAAATGGCCCCGTTTGCAGACACAGCCCTTATCTCTCGAAAATATTTAATTATTATTGAAGAGGCCGACTAAGCTTCTTATACAAGATATTTTATGATAGATGTAATGTTGGTTCTTGGTCTTCTTTTCAAGTGCACAGAGCTCTTTCCTGAAACTTTTACACAAATTCTTCCTTGCACTCTAGATGCAACGTAAATCTGATCTAATTGCTAGGGCTCAGTATTGCCTTTCATAAGTTAAGCAGAAGAAATGTGCTTAGCAACTTGGAGGTACTTGCGATTGAGGAAACAACAATGACATCGTAAATAGATCCGTAACGCATATTATATTAATTATAGAAAGTTGTTGCTTTTGAATGTGATTTTGAATATGATTTTTTTGAGGTTGATTTTTGACGTTGCAACAAACGATCGACGTGTCGGTATTCTTCTATAATAATAAATGATATTTTAGATTTGAAATAATCATTGGAAACGGCTAGCAAGGAAAACTCTATTGAAAATGGATTATATTCAACCATTTCTACGACCGGGTTGCAATCTTCAAGACTTTTCCCCGACTCTGCTTTATACCAAGTGTCTAAATATGAAATCGGAATTGCTCCTTAATTGGCCGTAGCTATCAACGTAGTTACTCTCACGCTGTGTCATTGGCACTATGTTCTTGTTGACATCCCACGACGTTTTTGCAATTTACAACAGCAAAGGTTACATACAGCAGCTTAATTTATAAAAGCTTTGATCGTCTCCAGTTTTATGCCAAAAGAGAGAGGTTTCACCAAAAGCAGTTTTTTTCTTCGCCCAAGAAAACTTTTTTTGCATTTTAACATTATAGGGGATAAAAGTGGATCTAGTTTGAGAAAATTTATGGGCAGATCCAGGCGTACAATCCATATCGGCCGCAAGACCGAATCAATAGAGCAAGAAGACAATGCCCTGTGACTGGCGGAACCAAAAGGCTGTCGTCTGTTAAAGTCGCGTGCGATGGTTAATACCAAACGCTAGTATTGAAGAAACCAAAGCAAGGGCTTTTGTTCATATCATTCGTCCCTCCATTTATATGCGCATAATTTATTCGCTTGAAGTTGGGGGCACGCAACTGAAAAGTCCTTGAAATTTACGTGTTAGAGTCTAGTGCTTCCAAACAGTTCTTGTTTGCATCAATGAGTGACGCGTTTGTTAAGAAAGGCTTTACTTGGTGCGAAGGTGGTTGTGGCAAAAGTGCCAAAGTTACCATATGACGTCCATAAATTGTCAAATTGGCAGGAGAATGGGAAAAACTTTTAATTCCAATTCGTTATTCGTTTTTTCTGATCTTATGGCCGACTTACGAAAAAAAAACATAATGTGAAATATTTCTTATTGCACATATTCATGTGTGATGTGTTAAAAAACATTGAATAGTGAAGCATTTTATCATTTCACCACATTTTCAGTCTTTTCATTATCATCTTTGCCATCACTTATGTTTGTCTTCAAATCAGTTTGTACCGAAATATGTGAACGGCTGATCAGTGAAGATCGACTGACGATAAAATTTAAATCGTCCAATACCACGCGAGCTTAGCCAACCTTCTGTAATGATAACTTATTAATATGGGAAATGTAGCTATTACTCCTGAGAGCCGTAATTATTATAAGCCCACAAGTCGTTTCTAACACAAGCAAAGCAAAATGGCGGCGCACTATTCCAAGAGATAGAATCCTTTACCTATTAAATGTGTGGGGCCGTAACCATGCAATTTGCAATTTTCTACAAACATATTAACAAATAAACCAGAAAAAATGTTGAAATGTCATTCAGAAAATCGCTTTCGTTCGAAAGATGTTTCGAAAATTATGCGTAAATTCGTCAATTGTTATAAGGCCGTAGTTGGAATTCAAAGCCAATTGCTTGCGAGTTGAATCTACTCCGGAGTTGGCCAACTTAAAAAATCTATTTTCGACCAAAAACGCTAACCAAACTTTAAGTTGAGGAGATTTAAGGTAATATTCAATTAGCGCACAATCCGTAAATGACTACAGAATACAACCGAATTGTAAAAGCTGTACTTGTACACCCATATATTAGTTGTATTGTAAAGCTATGAATTATCGTAAGTTGATAATTTGATACATTCTTTTATTCACTTTTTGAACCACATGAAAAATTCTTCCCTCCTCCTATCAAGCCTTTTCGATATCAATGCATTTTAATTAATTTGTTTTTGCCAATCAAATTTCATAGTGTTAATGAACCTTTCCGCCACCAACATAGTTTTGCCATCGCATCTAGAATAGCTTTTTTAGAGAGTGGCAGATAGAAATTCAAGTCCAATACAGCATTTTAATGTGCAGCGGGTAACGGGTTCGGTCAGCAGTAAGTCACCAAGGCAGGTCATGAAAAGTCTAAGTCTGCTTAATAACCTAAGAAACCGCGCGACGCGGCCTGATGAAGTTGACTATATAAAAGATACAGAAGAGTTTTGATCAAATGAATACAGTTGTCTCTCTCTTTCTTTCTCTCTCTTTTTCCCTTGACGATTATGAGTCAGAATCCCTAAGCAACATGCTTAATATCTCTAGTCGCTTCTATTGAAAGACATTAAAAAATTCTCTCGTGGTTTACGCGTATTTTAATATCATTGTAAATAATCAAACTTTATGCTTTAACAAATTTTCAGCCATTTTCTGGAATTGTCCAGAGTGTTTGTAAGCGGTTTTCGTTTACTTTTTGATTTCTTAAAAACTTCGGCTCGATGGGGCGTAATGTATTAGACTGCTCGGAAAGTCATTTCGTTTTCCCCCAACAGTGAATTGAACTGCATTTTTCGCAGCTAGATTGACACTTGAGCCGCACTCTCATTGCGCATGTTGACAGCTAATATAGTAACGCTTGTTTTTGAAAAATGTGCTTTTATTGCTGCCTCATCCGCTATAGAAGGTCGAAGGTATTAAAATTCGGCAATTTTTCAGTTTTTTTTTTTTACTATCGGTAAAGTAAAAATGGTATTCAAGCGAGAAAAAGATTATTGAATGTGTGTGAAAAACATGTACCGGCAGATGATCAATTCCAAAACTGGTTTTCGAAAATATGAAAACAGAATTAAGGGATAAATTAATGCAAGCCGATGAATAATAGTTCGCAAGCTCGCTAAGATATTGCTTACATTTATCGAATTCGACCGGTCATAATAATACATTTATCAGTTATAAGAAAATCGTCTCTCAATTTGACCGAAAAAAACGAGGTAGCTATCTGGCTAAGCCAATAATAGAGTACAGATGTAATTTACTTAAAACTTAAAAGTAAGGTCGATAAATTCAAATGAAAAATTAAGTGATGAAGCCTGATGTTTGGACCATCACGTAACAATTACTTACTTCTTAGCTGAATTTAACAATAATGATAATCGTAGAAATTGAAAGTAACAGTATCATCGAGTACCGTCAAAACTTAAAAATCAAATGCAGACATGATTACCAGTTTCGATGGTAAAGGTAGGCGTAAAAGATTCTTTCTTGTTTTTGTTGCTAAGCTAAGAAGGATGGATGGCTTTGAGCTTTGAGTGTATGAATACAAAATCCTAGTTCCATTAACTCAAATAAGAGCGAGCAATTAAAGTCACGCCGAAATGTTTTCCAGATATCAGAGTTGCCACTTAATCGATTTACAGTTGCAATTCCATTTGTTAGGAGCATAAAGATTATATAGCTAATAGAGATCAGTGAAGATTGCAACCTGATTCATGCGTGAAATGGTTGGATGTCCAGCGTGCCTTTACGTAGAATTAATGCTTATATCTGCATTTCCATAAAATGCAATTTAGCACATATAGACTTAAAATAATTGTGGGCTTCAGGACTTTCTGCGCTTAAAGCTTGTTTCTTGTAGAAAATGCTTTCAAATATTTGTACATATATTTGTTATAGGTTGTGAGTAATGAGTAAAGAACAAATTTTGGATTCCTTTTAAAGAACAGAGGCGTTCTCAATTTATGTGCTGTTGTGGGCGTGTACTTCAACCTACGTACAAGAACTCCCAATGATTCTGCCAAAGTCGAAAGCGATAGCTTCTAGTTTGCGGCAAGAGACTATTTACAACACCCATTACATAGAGGGACATACGGAGATGCCTATGTGATGCTGCTAATATATATATATAGATATATATATATTTATATATATATATATTTATATATATATATATATACTTTGTGGGATCTCTGATGCTTCCTCCTGGGTGTCATCCTTCGGTAGTGGATATAAAAATTCATAAATTTCGGAAAAACCTTTAGTACGGAAATAAGAAGTTAAACGTATAATCACTCTTTTAATTTGAAAAAATTCTGCGCTTCGTACATACGTACGAACATTGAGATGCAGAAAACCACACCACACGTTTTGCTCCACTATGGTAAGCTTGCTTGATGATAATTTGTAAACAAACTGTTGCTTATACCACAGAGAAGCCACGTGCTTAACTATTTACAAAAAGCAAAAAAACACGAAAAGAACAAAAAAAAAAAACAAAACAAAAAAATGGAAAAGAAAAGGAAAACCAAGCAAAAAAAAAAGGCAAAACTAAAAGACTACGTATGCATAGAATTCGAAGAGAATAAATAACTCAATGTGCTTATATGGAGAGCAAACTGGACTTTGAGAGTTAGGGAAAAAAGCTTTCGCATTCTCCGGCTGCAACGTCTGCAAATACTGTGCGAAATATTTCATCGAATCGTACATACATTCACATTCCGGCACAAATTTCTGTAGACTCGGTTAGTAAATCGTATTTGTGGTAAATTTGGAAAAACTGATGAATATTTGGCAAATATAATTTGAACTTTAGTATTTGACAAAACGTGTACGTATACGGTTGTTGTGCTCAGTCCGGCAGTTGTTACACGTGATAAATGAATTGATGATGTTGGACATCAATTGAAATCGTTGAGTGGGCTTCTTAATAACAAAACAAAAAAAAACAAAGAAAAATAAAAAAAAAACACAAAAAAAAAACACAAAAAGCAGAAAACAAATGAAAAAGAAAGGAAAGAAAAAAACTAAATATGAACGTTTCGTTTCTTATAATTAAATAAAAAAATTTTAATAAAATTTATTTATGGAAAATATAATATGTTGAAACTATATGACGATCGGTACGAATGTGTTTAGCATTTTGTTAAAAACGGCAACAAATTCATAAAAATATTTGCTGTTATATTTAGTTTTATTACAAATCTATTAATACTCTTATCGTATTTTTTATATTTTTATATTTTAATAATAATTTTTTTTTTTTTTTTTTTTGGAGTTATCTTACTTACTTAAACGATTCATATAGCATGCAACGTTTAAACTGCGCCAAAATTCGTATTGTTACTCTCAGCCCAGCAATTATATCACGTAAATGTAGACATATGCGCATTACGCGTATTTATATTAACTAATTTCCCATTGATCATAACCCCGTAAAATGAATTGATTGGAAAATCATTTCATTTCGCATTGCACGAATATGTGTATGTGAAAGGGCATTTCGTTCGGTTTAATTAGACTCTGAAAACTGTGAAGGAGTATGACGAAGGCCTTGTCTAATTAATTACAACAATAAATATATAAAGTGTGTGTGACATGGTTAATGAGAACACCGACAACACATCATCTTCAAATAATTGTTTCAATTTTCAATTTTCTTCATCAAATCAAAATTTTCGATCACTTTCAAATTCTTTAAACACTCCGAATGCGATTAATGCGGTCAATACAACTAAACAATTGGATTTGTTAGTTGCCACTAATGAGACTTTAAATAAAAAGAAATGTGATTTGTTGTCCGTTAGCGCTGATAACTTAAGTTGGAAATTTTTCGAGCAGATTGATTCATTAGATACTCGATTGAGGAAGGAAGAGGTAAGTCTTGACTTGTAAAAAATAGTTAAATGTACAAATATATTATTTAGTTATTTAATGAGGAAATTTTCTTGTTAACACGATTATATTTATAATCGGTTTATCGAAATCATTCTAAAATTAATCTTATCTTCTTTACACCAATCGTTAGTAATCCGCAGTGGTGGATGTATTTGACGCTTTAAAAATTCCACATATAAATTGTATAACACATCTGCCAGAATGGATTTGGTTTCAATTTTTTTTTTTTTTTTTTTGCATCCTTGCAAGAATACATTTAAGAATCAGCTAACTCGATTGGTTCGATTCAGTTCATGCACATTAAAAACGTCAATCACTTACAATCACTTCTCATGTTTCGCTTAGAAATTTCTCTCTACAAAATAGACGACACGCGACCGAAAACAAGTTATTTCTGTTTTAAATAAGGATCAATTTTTATATAGTTATTACACAAGACTCCCTTATGTTATTCATACGAACCTTTAGGAAAATAGATTTAAAATCAATTCTCTTGATGTATCGATGGTTGGATATTTCATCGGCTCTAGATGAGATTTAGTTGTAAACGATTCCAGTTTACTTGGTGCCTGTCTCAACAAGACGCTGAGATATTCTCAGAAAATATTTGAAATATTCATTTATTCCTCGAGAATAATAATTTTTCACTTGTGTTTTTTTCCTAAAGAAAATTTTGGAAAAAAACTTGAAATTCATTCAAAATTTTTGCTAAATTAAGTTTTCTGATTGTAATTTTCTGGCAGGAAAGACGGAAGAATAAACACGATTTATTTAAATGAATTTCGCTTAACACGCTGTTCCGATGCATGTCCCTATGCCTTAGAAGTCAAGTTTGTCTAGTGCGTCAGACCTGTTAGTATGAGTACACATTTTGTATAACGCAGTAAGTGCTTTCTTTGGATTTTTATTTAGTATTCATTACCTAAGAAGAGTGAGTTATCGTTATGAAGTATCGTGATGTACTTCTTTTTGGAAATGCACGATTTTCACATCGATTTTAAATCAAATATTTTTCATTTTTATTCTATTGCATAAAAAATAATTATTATTATGAGTCGCTTACGCTATTGATATTTGAGAATATTTTACAAATAGTCTTGAATATCGTAAATTACGGTTTTTTTTTTTTTTTTTTTTGAAAATGTGCCTTCTTCATTTCATTCAACATTCCACGCTTTTTACACTTACTCATACTGTGTGAAAAGTTACTTTTCTTTCTAGTGTAAGGATCCAAATTTGGGGATGCACTTGTTCAGTCTTCGTATAAGCATAATGAGGACTGTATTAGATCAAGTAAAAGTTTATGATTCTATAAAATATTCATTCGTACATTAATTCATTCATTCATATATTCTTAATCCAAATGAATATAGGATATGTATAAAAAAACTCATTAAAATCATAATTAATATCTCAAAATCTCGTAATTACCAAATTTATATCAATGAGATCAATTTGACGCAGTAAACTATCAAATGATTTCAAATATTATTTGAACTCATTTAGCTTTATTCCAAGTATTAATCAAATAATATATACAGAACTTACTATATGCACAAATAGTTTATTACAATAATTAATAAAAAAAAAATCTATTTAAACCTAAGATAAGTTCTCCCTGTGTTGTTTAGTAAACTCGTCATGATCGAGGCAATTTTCAAATTTTAACTTTTGCTAAATGTTTACCCAGAGCTTATTTCGTAAGCAGCAAAAGCATATCAGATATATGCAATCCTGTCATTTGTTAACTATTCTGTTACTTTTTTGAACTAATTTAAGTACGAAGATTAAGAAGAAGTTAAGAATAACTAAACATTTTCGTTTAGTGGTAAACAATTGAAAATGAAATAAAAATTAAATACGGTTAAGAAGCATAGGTTATTGTAATCAAAGAATGGTAAGACTTGGCTAACTAACTATGATGCAGCATAAATTCGTTCCGGCGGCCTAAACTGTTAAGAGCAAATATTTTTTATGTCTTATATGTCACTTGCGCGAACCTATTCGTCAGAATTACGGCCAGACAACCCATCAAGACAATGCGTGTTCTCCTAGTGCTTTAATACTTTGAGATTTTCTCTGTAGAAATTGAATTTAACCTCTCTAGTAGCCTGACTCAGCTCTCCTTTTACTTCCGTCCATCTACGAAACTCAAAGGCCTCCTATTGGCAAATCCTTTTGAATAGATAAAAACAAAATAAAATAAATTTTTTTTTTTTCGATAAAAGTAAAGAATTGTAATTATTAACCACTGAGATAAATGTGAGACAGATATCCCTTAGAGAGCTGGCAACCCAAGAGCAAAAAAAAAGAAGGGCTTGCTCTCTAACCACATCATAATTTGTCTGTTCCCTTTAGAGCTTCCAAAATAAATTGACATTTTCACTTATCAAATACAGTTTTTCTTTAATATTTTATAACATCCTTAGTTTCCGAAGGCTCATCTTATTTTCGTTGAGATGCTTGCTATTTCGCTTATTTATAATTAAGAATTTTAAAATGTCAACTCACTTTGGGCCACAGACTCGGTAGGTATGCAAAAGCTTAGAACAACCAACATGTCACCATTTCTTCCAAATGTCAAGCTGTACACTAATTCCAGCTTTGAAGCTGGCAAAGACTCTTTCCGCATATCCGCAGTCATTTCCTTTGCTGGGCAATATGTCCTAAGCTCTTATTAACTTCGTCTAAGATTCCTCGCTGCAAGTTCCAACTTCTTCCATTCTATCTTTAAAGGAATATACAAACGGATGATTAGAAGGGAGAAGCAAATTAAAGTTTTTTCCAAAGTTTTCCATGGCCGTAGAAATACCGATTCCAAGACGTGAAAGCAATTGTATGCTGCATCGCAATAGGATGGCATCGCCAGTTATAGGTGTAAAGAAGAATATTTTTCTTTAAAACTGACATTTTAAACGCGTTTACTTAGAGTTTACCAAGTTTTACGAGCTTACCGTGTACCCGGCGCCCTTCAATTGACCCATCATTATACTAAAATTCGACCAACAAAACAAGGAATTTTTCAACTTTTGTAATCAATTTTTGAGCGATTTATTCTGAAACAGAAAGAACGGTCACGATAGTTTTTTAAGCAATATTTCAATGACCGCTTATTAAAAATCTAATAATAATTTCCGAAAAATCTTATTTTGATGATTTCAGAGTATAGCGGTCTTTGTTTTTATTAAGTTGTTTGGAAGAAAATTTGCCGATCTGCAGCTATATGGCGAATCATGTCAAAGGGGAAAAGCATTGTTTTCCGAGAGCTGCTTGTTACGCCTTCATTTCTATTTTGAAAACTTCGAGAAAGAATTCTTTAGATAACTCTTAAGCCGCATATCAATGAATCTTTTCATTTTCTCAAAATAAGTGCGGAAAAGGAGAGGGCTCTGTGTTTCTCAATCTTAATTTTATGAAAATCTTTAGATAATTTTAAATTTTATTCTTAGAAGAAGAACTTAAGAATTTCCTTAAATCAATACTTCTTAACTTCAATAGATTTTACTCTTCAGACTGCTTTATTGATACAGTTTGTTTGTGTATCGACCTTTTGCGGCACCTTTTTAACTTTTTGTTGACCTTTAGTTTTTAACTTTTTAACGTAGTCCGAAATTTGTCGATTGAAAAAAACGTCGAACATATCTTTGCTTTTTTTTACTTTCCTCCGGCTGGATTAAAAATTTGTTTCTACAAATAAGCTATCATTTTCTTTTTATTTTTATTTTTTTTTTTTTATTGTCAAGCAATTTTAAAAACACTTCTCTTCAGCGGACATTTTTCAGAAATTTTCTTTCAGATAGCAACCTTCTCTTATAATTACATATTTCTTTTTTATTTTTATTACACATTTAAGTTACAATCTATTTAAGAAGATTATAAGTAAATATTATCGCAAGACATGATGTTTAAATGTTATTATATCCGCCTGAGTGGCTGAAGGCGAGAAATCTCGACCAGCAACTCAACGGTCGTGGGTTCGAATCTCAAGTGCGGTAGAGTATTCAATAAAAGCCGATACCCTTAGATGCTAGTGCCTTAAGAGTTTTGTCTTAGAATTTATTTCTCTGGTGAAATTAATAATAAAAAATTAATTTAGTCAGAGAAATAGATACAAGATAAGAATAAAGGCTTAAAGCTCTAGCACCTAAGACTATCTATCGGCTTTATTGAAAATTCTATCGCATGTGAGATTTGAATCCACGACAACCATTGAAGTGTTAGTGGATATCCTTTACCTACTCTTAGAAAATTCTCTGTAAAATAATTTAAAGAACAAAAGTACATGGATTTCTAAATGGAAGACTCATGTGTATGATGTCTCATCAAGCTCCTTATTTCATTGAATCAATTTAGAAGAGATATTTACACGATTACTCAGTACTATACTCAGTATTTTAAAGAAAGCCAATGAATTGTATTTTCAATAATTGGAAAATCTACGCGAGCATGAATAGTTTTGTTGCCAACGAAGCGCGAGACATTAGTGATAAGGAGAAGAGTCTTAAGTTAATATTATTAGAATATTTCAAAATTAGAACTACTGGCTATTCCCCGCAGTTCTATGTAATAAGTCCAAATAGGTTGGAAACTAATCTACTATAAAATGTACTTATTGCTTAGATAAAGTTGAGAGCCTGGACCATAAAAAGCCATAAAAAGTTCTCGGGTTTGAAACCCAAATTCCTCAAGTTTAGCCTTTTTATGATTTTTACATATTAGTTCGCGGTCAATACGTAAGCCACAATATTTTACATTGCCAAGAATAATAAGCTTTTGCTCTAGAGCTGTATAGATATGCTTTAACTAATGGTTTAGAAAATGCTAGCATTGGCTTAGCCACCATAACTATCTTTGCACACTTTCTATTCATCAAATGTTTAAAAATTTTCTACGAAAATTTTCGAAATAAAAATCTGAACTTATTTTCAAGAAAATTCTTGATGTTGAAAGCAGCAAAGCATAAAATTATCGACTGCATTACTTAACATTGACATTAACAACGTTTAAAGCGAAACAATAGTAGCTCGCAATTATGAAACTTCGCCCTCCTTCTTGAATGATGCTTAAAACTTAGACTCGTTATTAGAATCGACCAACAAAATGCATGAGTATATAATTGTTTATCTTCCAAAACAAAACGTTCGTAGCCTTTTGCAAGTTTGCCTCGAGCTATCGTTTGTTTCCTTTTCTTTTTTTTTTCTCAAAACATATGGGTAGCGCGCAGCCTACACGATAAGAAGCACAATTATCCCTCCGGCATACTCGGGTTCAATTCTCAATGCGACAAACTATAATTTAATTACGAGTGCCATGGAACCGAGTTATAGTGAATGTTCGCCCGATAAATGCATAACATTTCCCGCGCTATAGTCACCTAGCCATATCGCTTTCTTCACATTTCTTTGCGACCTTTAGCAAATAATTATACGCGTATAGTGAAAAGGTAGTCGAATTGATAAGAATCGTCAGTGTTCGCGAGCTCAAATTCCAAGTATGGCAAAGCTTACTTTGGCCGTAGCTGTAGGGAGTGCTTAGTCAGTAAATTCATAACTCTTGGGGCACACAGCCGTTAGACTGTAGCGACCCTCTCCCTATCTCTTCTTCTTTCCTCACTTCTTTGTAACCATCACCGCATCACACGAATTCACATGGGCTCAGCTGAGTGATTGATTAGTCATCTTAAAAAAAATAAAAAAATAAAAATAAAACAAAAACAAAGAGAAGGAACCGAAACTGTATATTCGTTGTTTCTGGATATCTATCTATATCCGTGCGTGGAGGCTTTTTTCTTCTTTTTTCGCCTATTTCCTTCTAATTTTAATTTAGTTTTTGCGTGTCCTACATTCAAAATTTGAATGTTTATCTTTTGCATATGAATTTTAACTTTATTGTGTTAGTATCTTATAACTGATTTACTTTAAAAAAATAAATAAATAAATAAATAAGAAAAATTAAACCTGTTCAATTTGCAAAATCACTGGCCTATGCTTGTTTCCAAGGTATAAAGTGATATTGAACCTTTCGTATCGTCTTAATTGAATTAATCACTTTAAGGCAATAATTTAAATAAAATATTTCTCAGCGTTTGAAACCTCCTTACATTCATTATCCAGTATTTAACTTGGATTCATGATATTTTGTATGTTTTAAACGAGCAAACTTAGTTGTATTCTTTGTGCGCTTTCTCGCACTTTCACTGTCGTTGAAGCTAAATTACAAACAATATAAAAAAAAAAGAAGAGCATACCACGAGCCGCCACTTTAACAGTTCATGTGTAAATTAATCCCACGTAATATTTTTAGCATTCTTAAAACAAATATATTTTTTTTTAAATATATATTTTTTTTTTTTTTTTTTTTGTCTTTCTTTACGCCTGATAAACAAACACATCGATCATAACAGAAAGAAAAATGGGCATTGATCCACTCGAATCTAATTTGCAGCAGAATTCTATACTATTTTGCTTGTAATAGATTCTGAATATTTGCCGCATCAGTCCAATCAGTCCAAAGATCACTTTGCTAAATGTGTGAGTAATTGTAGTAAACTTTTGCATGATAATATATTGAGGCTTCTCAGCACACCAAAAGAATTTATCGAAGCCTTTCGGAAGTTTCTCGTGCCCTTTCTTGTTAAAGCAAACAATAAGGTTTTGATTACGATGGTATGTTTGTTGCCGTATTGTTCTTATTTTTCTTGTTATATTTATGACAAAAGGTTTAATGAAGATTACGTGACATAACAGTCACTGGTTTCCCTTTTTTTCGAGACGCTTTTCACCATTTTTCTTAAACTGCACGACACTTCGAACTATTAATGAATTTCAGTTCGTAGTCTTTGTTTGTTTTTTTCAAATCTGTTACACAGCCACACACCAAACGCCTGGCCCGATTGCTTTGCAGTCCGTAGACTTATATTGTATTTTCATCTATCATATTGAGCGGTAAATTTTCCTATATATTCGTATATATGTAATCGTAAGCATGGGCTATCAGCAGTGGAAATCAAAATTGTCTGGACAAACACGATTTTTCTTCTTCAACATACTATAAGGGAATGTTTTCAATTAATATGTTTTCTCATCTACTCTATCTTTATTGATCATTCAATTCGTTTATATTGTAATCGAAAATTACTCAAACCTAATATACGGGAAGTCTATCATTATATTGGCAATAATTAATTCCTAACCGACCAATTCGAACCAATTTTGAAAATGAAAGCGAATAATCGATAAACTGTTCTGCCGCAAATAATACATTAAATCATTCAAGAATGAAACTGAGGAATTCACAAAAGCTATAAATGTGGGCAAGTTAATGTGTTCAGCGCGCATTATTGAACTTTTTGAATGTTTAAATCATTGAACAGAGTAAAGAATTTATTCTCGTTGAGATCATGTGCTGCAAATAGATAAATTGTTGTTTTGGACTAGCACTGTAACAGGGCTATAGCAAGACCTTGGCTTGGCGGGTAATTTATTGTAAGTACAAGTATTGTAAGTGCTGATTTTTAAACTCATGAAGTTAAGAGTTACTTATCAGAGTTAAAGACATCTTGCCAAGAGACATACGACACGTACTTTATTCTTAGTTGACATAGAAACGCGAGCTTGTGGTCTTTACAGCTAATAATGAGATTAGAGTTAGATATTTATTATTGAAACGAATCAGCGTTTGCTATCTTTACTCCCTCCCTCCCTCCCTCCCTCCCTCCTCTATATGCAGCAGGTGAAGGTATTTGGGCTCTTCTCGTCTTCTTTGTTTCGTTGTTTAATCTGTTACTAATAACTTGACATTTATATACTCTGTTTTCTTGACATCTACCCGGTGTATGTTGTAATCTTGTCGTTCATGTTTACACATGTGTTAATGAATAAATAAATAAGCAACTAAAGCGAGTGAGTTCTTCACCTGCTAGCCTTGAATTGCATATCCTCACAACTTGATTGCATATATTTTCATCGATTATCTCCATAATCATTAACTTGAATACAACTATTATAACTCTCATCAAGGTTAAGTGCAGTTTGCCCATTAATTTATGCGTCATTTGATATATATTTGGAAGAAGTTTTATTGAGATTAAGTAAGCAAGTAAACTCTAAGAGATTCGTAATAGTTGGTCTTCTGTTTAGGAAGCCATGCTGGAATGGAGAAACGTGAAATTTGAAAACAGAAGCTAAATATTGGGTAACGAATCGCTCAAACAACTTCGGTGAGACACTCAACTTGGCAATGCCTGTGTAGTTCTTCATTTATGAAGCGGAATAAGGAAACTACGCTTCCAACACAAAGGGAAAACACCTGATGTCCAGGACTGCTTAAAACTGTTTGAAATAAGAACATATAGCTCGTTAGAGCATGATTGGAGTACACATGATAGAATGCCATCCGTCCCAGGTGCACAACTAATGAACCGAAATCAAGTTAGTTACCGGATACGAATAATTAACAGATAAATCGAAATCAGCAGTGGAAAAATTTTATCTAATGTATTCAGTAAAGAGATTTGAGAATTCAAGGTCAGAGGACTCGGGGCCATTAAAGGAAACATGCGAGGGATGTATGGTAATGTTTCGTTTGGACTTAACAAACTTCAAAAAATATTTAAGGTTAACTGAGAGTGAGGATTTCATCAACTGAAGGTGCCCGCAATAACATGGGTGGCCTTGCAGCAGAATAGTCGAAATAGTCATAAGAAGTTTACTTTTCATAAATCTTTCAAAAGGTGAGGCTTTCCAATTTTTGCAATCTTTAATACTCTTGTTGAATCCTAGCGGACAAATGCCTTGAGTCCGAGGTTGCTTGAAGGGAACGGATCCAGAAATAGCTAAGCTTAATACATTATAAAACGATGATAGTAGGGTCTCAATATTCCCAGCAAAAAAATCGAGCATAATGTGTGAGAGATGAGATTTAAGCAGTAAGTTATTGCTTTTATTAAAATCGTAATGTGTAGAATGGGTGGGTACCCTACAGACAGAATTATCACTATAACGCCGAGCCACTTGTGGAAAATTGAAGTGCGCCTCTGCTATGAGTTTATGCGCAGGTTTAGACTTTTCGGCCACGCCACAAATGAGGATGGCCTGTTTCTTATAAATAGAGATATTCGCATTTGGAGAAATAAAGGAGCAAGTTACACTTAACTGTTTACTGCCAACTTTCGTCCGAATGGCAATAATTTCAACGTCGAAAGGAGTAGGAAATTCAAATATATAAACACCACCACCAGCGCGATCCGATCGATCCTTTCTGAAAACCTGGAAAGAATTGTGAAAAAGTTCCAGCGAGTGTAAATTAAGGTTTAATCAAGTTTTTGTGAAAGCCAAACAGGAAAACTCCGTGCCGAATGAATTTAGGAAAGAGGAGCGAATTGTTGAGTTTAGGGTCTTAACATTTTTTAGATGAAAGTTACTGGGCCTGAAGAAACATTTAGTTGTCTGAGTTGGAACAAGGATACCGTGTTAGTATTACGGGGACGATCCCGAGGAATGAATTCCTTTATTAAAGATCCAACTCTCCACAATTGTTTATTGAACAAAATGTTCATATTTTCAATCGGAACTAACACCTTAAAGTCGATATAGCTTTTTATTAAGGTAGAACCAACTTGAAAATGCTAACACTGCTGAAATGGACGGATGGGCCTTTTGCAGCAAGATAACTTTCTATGTTATCCTCAGAGATGTCAGGCGCGAGTCTTGACACTTGAATACTGCCCTTCTGGGGGTTACTGGCGACAAGCGGGCGTTATCCATATTAGGAACTATAGGATTCGCAGGTAGAGAGCATTGGGTTGGAGAGAAAATAGAGGGAGCGACTACACCTGCTTCTGCAGCTCGGTGAGCAGTCGACGCACCCGAACAGTTAGGATGAGAGGCGTCTTTACTTTTTTTAATATTCTTGGAAGATATAGACAAAGTGGCCTGAGGCGCACCATTGGAAGGGGACATTTCAGCATAACTGAAACGAGGAGGTCTTTCCAGCTTATTTGTAACTTGTAGGCTAGCAGGTGAGTCAACGATAGAGGAAACGCTAATCTTTCTCATCGAATGAATCGATGTATAAGATTTAGACGAAGACGGAGGTGAAGTAACGCACGATACACTATGAGGTGTCCTTTTGCAGGCTGGGAGAGAAGATGAGTGCTCTAGATAGCGACAGTCATCGAACATTGCCTTAATGTTGTCAAACTTTTCCTACAATGTTACAAGGTTTTCACTTAATTTCAGACAAAACCATTCCTTGTCTCTGTGAAGGGTTAAAAAAAAGTCAATGTCCCGCTGTCTACAGTCAGGACCTGACCAACGTAGTCCTTTGGAAAGATCGAGGACTGCATCTGCAGCACAGCTAGTGATGTGTACTTCGCATGACAAAATGCTCGTAAAGCCAACAAGTAATAAATCGCTTAGAATCAGGGATACTTTTGGCTCGATATGATTTACCTAAACACTCCATGTCAAAAAGCAAGAGACAAAATAGAGACTGTGCAAAAAGAAAAAACAAAGCAGTCGGTCGCGTATACAAAAATGCTCTTAAATTAGACACAAACTTCACACTGTCAAACACACAGTAAACAAAAACATAATTTGTGAGCGCCGCAAATCAACGCAGATGCTTAGAAGCAACAACACACAAAAAACAATCAAGAGAGTTTTTGACGAGAGCGCCAAGTGCTGATCGCAAATACTAAACTGAATATCATCACAGAAAGTTGAATATATTTCAATAAGTTTGAACCCTTTTGTAATTGATGAGGCTTTATAGCCGTACAAACCAATAAAGCAATAAAATAAAGAAAGAAACTACAAAATTTCTACACAGAAAGTGCAAAAAAACAACCACCGCGCGCGCAACGTTGCCAAGCTTATCAATTTGATTAATACCAGGATTGACACTGAAGAATTTCACGGAAAATTTTACTCCGCAATACAAGATTCGATACAAAGTCATAGAAACTAAGCCATGAAAACACACATACAAACTCTTATCAATAGCGACAGGTCACAATGATAGAATAATGTCCGATATTTATCTAGAAGTACGCTTTCATAGAAAATTTCCTTACGCTCTAACTATAAGGCATAGTGTGAGTAAGATTACAGGGACGTCATAAGTCACCAAAATTGGTATCGCAAAATATTATTTTGACTATTGCTTCGGATTAGCAAACTTGATTCGAAGTAATAACAGGAAACTCTGTTAAACACACAGATTGGCTTCAATTCTAGAATGCTACTGTAAAAGAAATCTAAAAGAAATTAACTAAAAATTTGGTACTTATCAACAAAACTTTATAGTACCGTTACGTAATATATAGTTAAATAAATCTGAACTGATAATATTCAAGTTTCCAATATGGACACCAATTTATAGTTGTGATCCTTTGAGTCCATAACGCTCTTCTTACGAGATACTAATTTCCTTCTTCCCCAAATACTTTCGCCATTAAACTTTTATGGAACACTCAACAAAAATATGATATATTTATTTCAACAATTAACTTACAATTAAAACAAGTAAAATATTATAATGAGTGACGGCTCACGTTAAAGGCCGTACATCATTTTCCTTAATTCAGGTATTTATATGACGGGTTTTAAAAATAAGACTTTATAGTGCAAGTGGTCGCAAAATTGAACTGATCCAAGCCAGTTTCTCAATAGCGTTCGTACTTGGGCCAAAACAGAGCGATGTAGAAAATTTTATTGAAATATCTCAAAAATAGCGGCCTGTAGGTTGAATACATGAATACAGGACGTACAGACAAGCAGGTGAACGCGCAAGCATCTATCTTCTGTGTGGTGCATAAATCCGCACAAATCCACACAAATCTTGTACTACAAGTGATGTAGCTCAAAGATAGAGGCGGTGGCTGTAGCTACAAGACTGTTTTGCATCTTAAAAATCAAATAGGATTTTTAATCATAAGAGTGGTTTTGTAAGATTGTGTAAGTATAAGAAAATTTAAAATTTCAAAAGTTTAAATAGGATATCAAAGCGTAGATTATTGTGAAAAGTTTAGCAAATTGGAGAGAGAGTATAAACTGGTGTAACCGAGGCATTCTGAATATTTGCAAGAGATGGAAGAGTAGAGCTCTTAAGTTATGAAAGCATAGATAAGAAATCAATATCATTGGTAGCATGCAACCGAAATGAAAGAGGCAATTGGCAAAATCATTGCGGCAATTATTACAATGGTAAGGAATTCATATTGGAAAGGTATTCGAAATTTTTAAAGACATACTGTTGTTAATACGATAAAGATAATAAATAGTCTTTATCGTAATTATTTCTGGCCTTATTTTTTTTATTGTGCCAATAACAAAAATGAAGTCTCTACGTACGGTAAATTTATTGCATACATTATGTATTGGTTAGCTAACATAGTGTGTATAGCGATAGTCTCAACCGAAAGCGTACAAGAATAGATTAGAAATATAAATAGAATTATTGAACTAATGATAGGGGTTATCTCATAATCTTATTTAGGCCCGTCAGTGAAAACAAATTTGTTATCCTTAATGTTTGCTAGGCTTTCAATAAATTTCGATTAAAATGTCGCGAAAGGGCTCAAAATTTTATATTGGATGCGTAAGGAGCCATCTGCATAATGGGAAGAAAAATTAAGAAATAAACCGTAATTTTGGTATGTTATTATGCGGATTAATACGGCCCATTTCTATTAACTCCTTGCAAGACGGATGGGGGCTCTTAGATTATACCGACTTTTGAGTATATCTTAATTTCGTAGATCTTAAGTGAAAATAAAATTTTTCAATAGAGTTTGAGAATTTCTTTCAGTTTAATCGTTTCAATAGAGGTCCGACTATAGTCAGGTTTTTTATTGAAGTAGTCGGGGATATATAATAAACGCTTTCAATTAATTTAATAAATATTTAGAGCAAGTACCTTAAAGGACTTAAAGGAATCGTATTTGGAATTGGAAAAGCATTTGATAGCATTTAGTTAGTTTGATAGAGATGCTAATTGATATGTGGAGTGGACCACGAATATCTCAAGTCAAATTTATTCTATCCTGAAAGGGCATTAGAAACATAATTATGTTTCCTACATTTATTTAAATGCTTACACTTGCCGAAAGTGACAATTCCTGATCCGAACGTTGGCATTAATTGAAAGTACTATTCAGAGCGCTAGTAAGGTGTACTGTTTGAGATTTTCTAGGCAACTGTTTTATTGTGATACGATCATAGACATATGCACAGCAATTAATGTCTCTATGGAGTTATTGTGTAAAGCATAATTTATTGCATGCTATATAGAAAGAAGAGGTGTGAGGTAGGAGATTCCTGCGATGTTCCATTTACGAGTGTAAAAGTAAGTAGTAGAGTCAAAACGGACCCCATTTTCCATAAAGTTGCACATATAGGTGATAATGTGACCGAACCAAATCAAATGGCTTTTCGGAATAATTATTATTCAATTATTTAAATATAACAGTAAGTGTTGTTCCTTTTTATAAATCCAAGGCCCTTAGTTTGATATTAAAAATATTTATATCTTTCGTATAAAAAATTGCCTGTCTCTGGCTGAAGTGCAAAAGTGTAAAACGTAGTTGAGCTATTGACACTAGCATTTGGCCAAAAGTTTGTTATAACAAATGTTTCTCAAATTATTATTCTATTCAAAAGATTTTATTTAAACTACACTAATATCTTGTTATACATACGCATAAACCAAATTATTTATAATTAATTCCAGCTCATTTGTATTAGAAACAGAATCACTTTAAGTATAAACAAATGTCCTTCCTTCAACGGACATTTCTGATTTAGATTTACATTAAGGCGATACCAGCAAAAAATTTAGAAATTTTTCACAGAAATATGAAATGCAATCGCATGATGTCCTTCACTATGTTTAGGGTTAATAATCAGTTTTACATGCCGTCATTCTATGTTATTACGTACGTAGTAGATTGCCACGGCTTGCATTGTGCTATCTGCACGAAGACCCAACTAAGCAATCCTTAAATACATTTTTTAGATCAGTTTTCCATGTTCTACGCACTTGAATCATCATTAAGTTAAATGTCAAAAAACAAAGTTAACTGCTAATGCGAGTATACTCAAAAGAAGTTTTCGGTCTATAAAATAAGTCTTCTGTTAGTAGCAACCGAGCTATCTTATCTTTCATGCGTACTTTACAACTCGTTTTGATAATCCGTTCAAATGTATAAAGCGTACGAATTGTGGTTAGTCTATTCACAAACAATTACAAGGTCTTATGCTAAATTGACTTGGAAATCAAATCTAAGATCGCCTGATATGCTGTATTCCTTAAGGAATTATATGGCATTAGTCACTGAAAATAATCACATGTAGTGCCTCTCTGCCAAACCTTTCACAGAAAATTGGATTTATAAAGAAAATTTGCCAACTAATTATTTGATTCAGTAACTGAAAGATAGTAACATTGAACTCTTGTTCTTATCAAAATCTATGCAGGATATTCAAATATAATTTTCAATAAAGTATTCCCTACGAATGAAGATAGGGTTTATCAAAAACAAAATTTTAATGATGATGATGTTGTCTTAGACGATGGCGTAAAGTGCATAATGAGTTGGTCCAAACAAACGGAACCATCACCAGAAAACGCCACAGTAATAATTGATACAGTTCAAAAAACGTATGTCAAAAGAGGGTACGACCGCATTTTATCGACAGAATGCCTCTCCGTGCCATATTTCAAAACCCTTTTTAGATGCATTAACAAAAGTAAACTAAAAAGCGTCGCTCTCCTCAACCTATTCACAGCGGGTTATGCCGAATTATTACTAAAATGATAACTCTTCTGACAGCATCCAAATTGATGCCTACGAAGGTAGCGTCGAAAAACCAGTTATCCTATTCTGGGCGAAAATCATATTTTGCAGGAAAAACAGGAACGATTTATATTTACCGATCCATAGTATGCTAAATAAAATATTGTTTACAGTTCTGTTGAAAGCGCCGCTATTTCCTCCATATTTCACCTTCTACGCCGGATAAATTTGATTTTTATTTCCTGTCCGAAATAATGGGTAAAATATTATTTAGGTTTTGTTGAGGCTTGTTGAGTTTTGGTGTGTTTTCTTTTTCCTTCTAGGTGCGCAATATTTATTAAAATATGATTAAATAATATACTAAAGTGAAGTTACCTCATCGTGCGTAATCCATGTTTTCATGTAGGCGATCTCACACTATTTTGCGTCCCTGCCAAGATAAGCGATAATTGATCCGGATAAGAAAACTGATTATATTATTATTATTATAATTTATATGGATTAAAGAAATAATTTCTAGGACTAGAAAGTACCATGAACACTAACAGTCAGACTATCGGCTCCAATTCTTTTTTTTTTTATAGATAGACTAGATATTTGGTCTAGCCGTTTTAATAAAGTCACATATTTTATTGATATTATGTTCTCCACGTACTTTCATGAAGCTCATAGGGTTGGATGATCCGAAAACGAGACTTCCCATTTTAGAAAAGTTTCGCCGTATGTCTAATCGCTGGAGCTTGTGCGAAACTGCAAAGTGAAGGAGTTTTTTTCTTTAGGATCCATTGCTGTATTGCAATAGTACGATCGAGGCGGATTCTTCCAAATGCATTGATCTTGATTTTTTCGAGTTTGGTTGAACATACGAGTAGATTTTCTCTTCGACTTTTTTCCTATTATACTTTCGAGGGTCAAACTTTTCCATTGTGCTGTCCACAATAAGATGTGAACGCTGCGGATTTGGTTGTGAGGTATGCTCTCCCAGCTTCCAAGAGAAAAATTAAATTATTTAAATATTAAGATGGTTTCGTACAGGAGATGGTTAACTTGGCCCTGGTCGGCGGTGTCAACTGCATAGGTAAGGGACAAGTCATCACTCTTAGAATCGTCTGTAAAAAGCAGTTGACAACCATCATATTCCAAATAATAAATTTTAATTAATTCTTTGAAATAGACATTTGGCGTACACTCTTTTTTTGTGCGTTAAGAGTGAAATATGACAAGAGTGGACGTTTAAAGGTCCGAGTTGTTTAAATTCAGGTGTCGGGAGACGTCTATAAAAATTATAAAATTTTATGAAAACTGATCCAAAATAGAAAATGCAAACATAATTAAAGCAAGTAAGAAAGTTGTATTCGGCAGGGGCCCGCATTTCGCATACCCACGACTATGCTTTTCGCACTCTACTACCCAAGCTCTTTTATTTGATACCCACATCGCTGGTATTATTAAGAAAAGTCAATCGCAGTGTCTACGATATTCATTTTAAAATCAACCCATTTTTATGCAGATAATATATCTTCAGTTGAGGCGTGTACAAAATAGTTCTAAACATTCTGTCTTCTTTGCCATATGATAAATAAGAGTAAAACTCAAAAAAGTGAAATAATAAAATTTAATTGCCTGTAACTTTGTGTGGGCATGGCCGATTGTTTCCATTTTTAGACCTAAAGAGTAGAATGTTTTCCAACATAAGTATGGATAATTTCGGTTTTCTAGGTTGACTAATTTCCGAGTAACGAGCAAAAAGCCCAAAAATATTTGTTAAAAAAAACTGAATTGCGTTCAGTTTACGTTAAACTGCGTGCTTCTGCTCCAACCGAACTGACCTATTTTCAATATCGACCTACGTACAGAAGTTTCCAATGTTTCTTTACCAAAATGGAAACCAATATCTCCATTTTTGAGTGCCAACAACACACACCACGCGGTCATGCAGTCGGACAGACAAGGCTGAATTAACTCAGAATTGCACGCTGATCAAGAATATATATAGTTTACAGCGTCGTGAGACATCCTTTTGGCTGCTACATACATTACGAAAAAGAACAAAATGGGGTGGGTATGGAAAGAAATCGCATTTTGTCGAAAGAAACCAAAAACCAAGTTTACTGCTACTATTTACCATAAATTGTTATCATTTACCATAAGTGAAAGTTAAAGAAAAATAACAAATGCGTTGTACAGACTATGTGATAAAAATTTTGGAGATATAAGCACATTCCAGATCTTTGATACATTTTGAAGAAGACGAAAAATCATAAGAAAAATATAATTTCGTAGTGATATTCCGGCTTCGTCATCATCAACCCTATCCATATGTACCGTCCCCCTAGATGTAAAAAAATTAAAAGAGTGTAACTCGAAAATTGAATTCCAATTATTTTTTTATAATCTATTTAGTGCATTACATGTGTAGGAACGGATGCACACGTGAGATGGACAAGGTATGTTGCTAGGAAAAGGTTGTTCTTTTTAATAGGTTTTAATCTCTTTTAAGGCATACCAAGAATATGGAGTGTTTTTCTCTCTCTCTCTCTCTCTCTGAAATTTTCTAAAACACAATTTGTCTAAGGGTCGGTTTTAGTTTCAGCATACACATACACACACTGCTTGATTGCTAATGGCAACAATTTAGTTTTTTGGTTTTGTGATAATAACATCAGGTGTTTAGTTATTTTGTTTATCTTCTTCTATTATTTTTTTTTTTGATTTTGGGGCAAATTATAGTTTAAAGCTTTCATAGTCGACTTGTGATCTGAGTAGTGCGTGTTTTCTTCTCGTCTGCGATTTTTTTTTTTTTTTGGCTTTCCTTGTATTTGGCTCTTGTCTCTTCATTCTTCTTGCGAACCTGGTTATCGCGGGTACCGTGTGTGCGTTTTGCTTTTTTTATACATTTAAAAAAAAAAAACAAAATTAAAAAAGAAGAAAAAATAAAAATCAAAAAAAAAAGATTGAAAATCTCTTTCTAGTGAGTGGTTTCTTTTTCTTGAACTATTGCATGATACCCTGACAACCAAAAAACATTATAGCTCGGGGCCGCCAGATAAAAGCTCCGGTATCGGCAATTAGTTCTATCATTCCGATTGACAGAAAATATGGGATTATCTCTTCAACGGATGCCAGCATAACAATTTCGCAAATCAGTACTAAATGGCATTACAACGTTTGTAGACTTTATCTCGATTCTACGCGATGGTAATTTACTTGTCCTCGCTGGTAATCCGCCCGCGGCAGAGAACCTCTTAAAGTCAAAATCACTAGCTAATTTACGTCCAATATCAACTCTGTTAAAGACGCAATTTATGGTCCGTGTTTAAAACATGTACCGGAAGAATAAATAGTTCGCAAGATGAGCAATCAAGGTGTAACTGAAGTTCATAAATTCACTAAATTAAATGACGACAGAAAACCTCGCTTCCCTATAGGAAGTTTGGATATGAGTTTTGATTGCTATCGGTTACCGCAAACCGTTGATGTGGCTTGGCACTTCTGTAAAGTGGAACTCTACATTCCAAATCCCATGAGATGCAAAGACTGCCAACGCCTGGGACATACTGCGCAAAAAAGCAACAATAATACTCCGCCTTGTGCTAACTGTGGTCTTCCTAAACATGCTGAAAGCTGTATCTGTAGTTTCTGCATAAATTACAATGATCCGCTCTCGGCGTTAGACGGGCAATGTCCACGCTGTGTAGAAATGCGCGACATTCTAAAAATCAAAACAGAAAATTACTGGAGCGTGGGCGAAGCGTGACTCAAGTACCGGGAAATAATTCCAACTCGAATCCATAGAATTAACAAAAGTAATACTTACGCTGCCATCGGTTCGCAAATCGATCTTAATAAGCCTTTAACTCCAACTCCTTCCAATGACAAATCTGTTCTATCATCATCCTAAAACCAAATTGAGAAACCAGATCCATCACCCGCCAAAAATACTATTGAAAAACTCAAAGCAACAACAAATATTGCAAAAACTAAAACAACAACTATAGCCATTGTAGAAGTTCTGTTAATCCTATTCCACCCACATCATAAAGTGGATACTTCACGAATGGTAATCAAAATTCATATTCCAAACCAGGAATTGGTGTTTTTATAGAATCCAATATCCCTCACGAACGCATAATCTAGGCTCACACGTGCAGGCCATAGTGAGGCAAATAATTTTAAACAAAAAGTTTGCGGTGCTTTCGCTCTATATCCCACCTTCGCAATCGTTTTCCCAGAACACCATCTGGTGCTCAACAAAGAAAATTTTAAATTTTACAAGAAGACTTCATTCAAAGCAATTTCTGTATTTTAACCGATGGAACACCAACGCACTTCTCAACTCATCACACCTTCCCGTATATTGATTTAACATGTTGTTTTCCGGCACTTCTTCCTCTGGTTTCCTAGGCTACTTCATAATAATGATAACTTGCCAATCATAATCGATCTTAACCTTTCAAACTCTGACTGTTACTCCGGTAAACTAAGTTAAATTCGTCATAGATAAAGCGGATCGGATAATTTACTCCTGACATGCCGAGTCATTTCCGAATTCAAAGCCAATTCACGGGAACTGCAACCATGGTGCTGCTATAATGTGTAAGGCCATTCGCACGACTGCTCATTTGTTTATTCCTCAATTAAACAGCTTTTTTAAACGAACTAGGCTTCCTTGCTGGAACAACACGCTTTCTCTATTGAGGAAATATTAAATGGATTTATGGCCTCGCTATAAAAGATATCCTAATCAAGATCAATTGTAATTATATAAAAGCGCTAATGCTCTAGTCAGGAAGGGATTACGAAAATCAAAGACACGCAGTTTTGAACCTTTTCGAAAAGAATTCACAGAAACACATCAATTAAAGTTGTGCGATACCAAACAACAGGCTCGGTGGGACTTCAAATTCGAAAGAAATCTCCGCCATCTGCATTCCGAATGGAACTTTAACTGACGCAGATGAGATTTCTAATTATTTTGAAAAAGTGTGGTGCGAATACTCCTCTGACTGCAACTTCTCCAGTGCTTTCATCGAAAACAAAAGGACTCCAATTTGTCTTTCAAATGCTGTTGAGAGAAGTGCCACGTTCCGGGAAAATTGTATATCTACCGTAGAGCTTGTCTCCCCAAATCGCAGGGGAGGGCACCTGCTCTAGATCGCATGTCATAGCAAATGATCAGTGATTTGTCTAATTCAAGTCAACAGAAATTATTGGGCCCCTATAATGCGGTGTTTTTAACTGGCCGTATATCTAGAGGGTGCATCGACGCTCTTTTACATGATGATTATTTTACAACTAAAACAATTTCTGAACGGAATCATGTACCAATTCTTTCAATTGATTTCGAAAAAGCATTTGACAGAGTTGGTGTTCGTCTTATTGTAAGCTTCATGAAGTCATGGAACGTTGGACCCAAATTCTTCAACTACATCGGACGGTTAAAGTTAACAACCGTCTCTCTGATTTACTTCCACTAATCAATGGAATTCCACAAGGTTCTCCTCTTTTTGTCACGGTTTTTCAGATAAGTTTCAATGAAATGAGTAAAATTCTTGAAATACACAGAGAATTAAAGATTGTCGCTACGCGAATGTATACATTTTTACAAAAGAAAAAGATAGCATGAAGGCAATCAACATCCTCGAATTTATTGTACGAGAGATCTTCACAAGAGCAAACTCCTCAGGGCCTAAAATTTCAACACAAAAATTAAAAAAGTGCACTTTCGTTGGAAAACACACTGTCTTCGGTCAAAAAATTCTATTTTAACAAGGGTGAATTTCATGCAATACGTTGGTTGTGGAAGCTATGCGCGCATTAATACTATTGCTTATCTCACTGAAACGCTTGTTTTAATCAAGATTGATTATGGTTTGATAATTTATGGCAATAGCTGGAAATCTAACGTCAATATGCTTAAACCGGTCTATCACCAAGCCCTTAGAGCAAGTTGCTATGCTTTTCGGACGACGCCCATCAACAATATTATAATTGAAAATGGTCTCCCAACTTTAGAAAATGGACTTTATGAGTTAAAAGCTAAAAAAGTCCCCAAACTGCTTAATTTAAACAAATCTATTCGCGGTAAAGATGTGAAAAGGATTATTATTGCGAAGAAAATTCGAAAGTCGCCATCAGCAATTGGCTATTGATTTGTATGTCACAAAGGAACAATTCCGTTCGCTGTTCAATTTTCAATAAAACTCCATTAACCTATAGCCGCTATTAACCATCAAGTGGAGTCATGGCAAATTGCAGGATTGTGTTTGCTGTTCATATAGGAGAACAGAAGGAACTTATAATGTTTTTTACACATCTATTAGCTATCTTAGAGAAAGAGAGAGGAATGGCTACAAATAAGAGGGAAATTATTATTATTATTATTAATTTCGCCAGAGAAATAAATTCTAAGACTAAACTCTTAAAAGCACTAGCATCTAAGGCTATCGGCTTAAATAGGGAAATTAACTGACGAAATTCTCATTAAATTCAATTTCAACGACAAAATCTTAAGGTTAAGGAAATGTCAGCATCGAATCGATGTTTTGTTACTCCATTTCTTTTGCATTTCCATGAAAGATTAATCGATTGAAAAAATTTGTCGAAAAGAAAAACAATCATTATAGAAGGCAAAACGCCAAACGCCTCGTGGAGGATATGAGAAAAACATCGCTATATCTCTCTCTCTCTCTCTTTCTCCCTATATTTACAAATATACATATGCAACTTATAGAATCGCTACATTTTTATTACTTAATGTAATGACTTAGGCAACAGCTTCTTTGCATAAATTCTTTTAGTGTTTGTAAGTTTTTAATAAATTATTAATTAATCATATAAGTTGCTAAGGAATATATTTTACATTTACTATAATTGCATAAACTATTTGAATGTTTTGGATTTTATTTACACGTAAAATTCATCTAAAATAAATTAATAGCATGGAACTGACCCTTAGAAATAAATCGTATACTAAATATTATTAATAATTATTAAAAGGTATTTAAAGAAAAATGAGCAAAAAATATAAAGAACAAAAGAGCAGAGAACGAAAAGAAAAAGCATGTGCACATTTAGCAAAAGGGCACACCCACAGTCGACGCAATTCCATTGCAAACATGCAAAAGCTTGGCAACCGCTGATATTGGAAAAATCTAATTCAATTTTCGAATTCTATGAAGCTAATCCAGATACGACATGGATATTTAGGAGAGCTGATCTGATAGCTTTTATTGAATCCGATATTGAGATTAAATTATAGATGTCACATAGATTTTGGCAACGGTCTCTAAAACTATTAAAAAGTTCGTAATTATTAAGCTTTGAGAAAGTAAGTTTCCTAGAGAAACGGTTCGGGACATTGAAATTTAACTCTATCATTTATTAACTTAGTTAAGAAGGAAACACCGACGATAAATCTACGTTTGTCAAGTAACGTTAAAGCTAACAAAAACCATCTGTCTTCATAAGCAGGTAAAGAGAGAAGCAGATCCTAACCAAAATTTCTAAGGACAATAAGCAGAAATTGGTGTTGAATGGATTCTAATGAATCTACATAGCACCTATAGGCAAGCGACCACACAACAGAGGCATACCCAGGTATGCCTCATGTTCATCGAATTCTTTAGCTGAAATTAAAAACCATTTCTGATTATTTGCGAATCGATGATATTATTAGTATTGAATGGAGTCCTTTTTTGAGAATGGAAGCTTATTACATCTTTTCAATTGTAATTTGATGAAATTTAGTGAGCACCATGTAACCAAGTTGCCTAAATCAGATTAAACGGGATACGATGGCGATTCCAAGGTAAAAGAAGAAAACAGTTTAATATCGTCATCGCTGGACTTAATCACCGAAGGGAGATCAGTGATTAGAAAGGGTCCTAAATGACCACCTTGACCGATATCTGCTATCAAGGGGAATTGATCAGACGTAATGAATTTAAACAAACACCTAAACAATTTGTTATGGAGACAAGAGATTATCGATCTTAAGCGAAGCTTAAAGATCAACAATTTATGGCTAACCAAATCAAAAGCTTCACTAGAATCATACGAGAACCACTAGAGAAAGCCTTGCAAACTCTAAGAGTTTCGTAACGTTTGATCTTCCTTTTAGTCATGCTGAAATGGGGAAATATAGATTTTGATAGCGAAAGTTGTTCACTGGTAACAATTCGTTCAAACAATTTACAGTTCTCAACCAGATGTCTTCTTCTGCCTTCGTGAATTGGAAGGAAGCTGCTCTTACCATATGAAGAAAGCATAAAAATCTTTGAGATAACAACACATAATTCGTCAGAGCATGACTTGAGAATACATGATAAAATGTCGTCAGGCCCAGGCACACAAATAAATATATGAGTGCCCTTAAACCCTGAAATACGTCATATTCTGAAATACACAAATGCAAAGTAGAAACCGAATTTGTGAATTGGTATGGGTAATTATCAATTAAGTCGGAATTAGCAATAGAGAAATTTTGCCGCAAGTATTCTGCAAAGAAATTGAAAGTTTGGATATCACTCAACGCTTCGGAGTCATTAAAGAAGGTGAAGGAGGGACATATGAGCATTCTTCTTTTCGAGTTAACAACTTTATAAATAGGTATGTGATTATTATGAAGCGAAGATTTTACCGTTGGAAGGTAACTATGATAACTTTGATGGTTGAAGTAAGTGAATATATGTTTCATAGAAAGGTTAACGAAATAGTCGCCTAGCAGAAAAAGTCAAGCATAATATGCGAGCCAGAATGATTTATTTAACAAGATATCAGTATTTTCCGTCGGAAATAAAATCGTAAAAGAAAAGCTAGCTATAGTTTGGGATGGAGATAACTTAAAAATACTAGCACGACTTTTACAGGAACCTAACTTTTTATGTTATCACTTGACCTGTTCGGGGACAGTCTCGATACAAACGTTGATATGCGCGGCGAGACTGCTGTCAAGAAGGCATCATTCGTACTGAACACGTTAGGACCTAAGGGTTGAGAATTTTGAGATGAGGAAAAAATAGAGGGATAGACTCTGCTTGCGTGTGTAACTTGGTGCTCTGTAGCTGCACTACATGAGCTAGGGGGAAAGGGGGATCTATCACTTTTATTTAGATATTTTTGAAGTTTGGACTGAATATGACTCTCGAGACGAGACCAACTACCGTTGAGCATCAGCTGATAGCTGATATGAAGGAGGTTGCTCGACTTAATAATCTTATTAGGTAATTAGCTTATTAGCTTTCAAAGGAAGAAATGTGTTATCCAACGTAAGCATAAAGCCCTCGTTATGTATGCAGGATTTGACGATCATAGATCAAAAAGTACGTCGATGCCGATAATGGAGGTGGTAGACCAACACAAACATATATGCTAAACATATGCGAGGTGAAAAACCGCAAGCTACGCCACAATTTATTCTTATACACATTTGAGGAGATGGTGAGTGCTCTAACTAGCGGCATTCATCGAACATCGTTTTAATTTTTTCAAATTTCTCGCACATCTTTCCCAGTCTGCATTAGAAGCTTATAAAAATCGACGTCTCGCTGTAATCTTTTCGTTTGATCCAAGACTGCGTATGCAGCGCGGCCACTAATAACCGTACATATCATGAGGCACTAACGCTCGCAAAACCAACAACTCATGAAGTGATCAAACTCGAGGCCCGTTTTGACGCGACATGATGTAAATAAACAATCAATATTGGAAGATGACAGACAAAATAGAAACAAAATAAAAAAGGAAAAAATTAATCCAACTATTCACAAAAATACCACACAAAATTCGCACTATTGAGCAAAGAGAAAATTGTAAACGATGCAAACCAACGCAGATGTTGGAAATCAAGGAACAAACTCAGCCAAGTAAAATAAGAACAAATTAGAAAATAATGCAAAAGCACAGCAAGGAACAAATTATCTACCAACCTGCCAAATTGATCTAAAGACAAACTTTGAACACAATAAATAACACGAAGCAAAAGGCACTTCAAATGTAAAGCCACGAATGTAATCTAAAACAAACCAAATTCACCAAAAAAAAAAAAAAAAAAAAAAAAGTTTCTTCTTGACGAGAGCACCAAGTAACTTTATAGTCAAAGTAAAATTCGATTAATATCAACTTGTATAATTATTTAGCCCTTACAGCCCTTTAATACAATAAAAGAGAAAAGAGTTTAGAAAATCTAGAAGCAAGAGAAAAACACACCGCAGAGCGCGCGGACAGAATTTTCAAACTATAAGACGCATTCGTTATCCTAATTATCCCTTTTACGTTCCTCCTTCCTTGATACAAAAGCAAAGAGATAAAGAAAAACAAATGAATCTGTCCCTAAAAAATCATACAAGCAACCAATTCGAAAATATACGATGTATGATGAGAATAGGAAATCTTCTCCACTGCAAAAACAATTTTCTTATTTTCAATTGCGTCATAATAGCGAAATATTATTTACCTATTTAATCACATACAACATTCACTAATTAGCAGTCACGAATTAAAATTAGAATGAAATACATTTAATTATGTTATATCAAAGAGAGAAAAAATACAAAAAAAAGGATATATTAATAATAAAAAAAAAATAAATAAATAAAGAACAAGTAAAAATAGTATAGTGAGAAAAGGCGCACGACTCGAACTAAATACCCTGCACAACTTTCATAAAGCATTTATTCATATAACGACTTTTCAGAATAAAGACTTATATGAGAAATGATCGAAAGAATGGTTCCATTCGAACCATTTTTAATAGCGGTCGGAGCGTTCACCAAAATATTTCGAAAATTGTCGCCTGTAGGCTGAGGATATGAATACATTTACAAACACCAGGCCGACATACGTGAATCTATCGGTATAATGAAAGGTGAATCTATTTCAAGCCCTTCTGGACGTTGCATACGTCTCTACACGCTTAATATGCCCATGCACCACAAGTGGTGTAGATTATAATAAAATTATAGCTTATGTTTATTCAGTGACAATTAAAATTAAAAAACAAAAATACTGAAAAAAATAATAAAATGAAAGGCCACACAAGTAACGCGGGGCGGCAGCAACACCTTCGATACATATAAGTAATGCACTAAAATCAAAAAACATATTCAACGAAGAGGTTAATATTATACAATAACTTTGCGAAAGGAGCATGATAGCTAAGAATAACCATTTATATGTGTTCGAATTTCTATGTATAGACAAAAACACATATATACGTGGCAAATTTGAAGGTATATAAGGCACAAAGCTCGGCAACTGTAACGGAAGCATCAATTAATTTTAAGAGGTTGTCGCTTAACGGATTAAATTGATTTGGAAATTTCGTTTTTGTTTTTTTTATATCGAATACTATGACAGTCCTGTTAATCGGAGTATAACTTTAGGAGGGAGAACCTTTGAAAAGTTGCTATTTCTACCTTAGCTACTAGTAACACAGCGAACAATAACCGCCTTTGGCACAAAACTATACTTTTGATAACCAGCGACTGGGTTTCTAACAATCGATTGCATGAATCTTATTGAACACGCTTCCTTCATATAGATATGACAAATGGGTAAAAGAACATTCTTTTACTATTTGAATAAAACTATTTTTACGGTGTAGACTCCAACAACAATCGTGCGAAAAGCTTAATCTTCATTTTTTTTAAAATTTTCAATCCTTCCTCTAATTAGGAGCTGTACCTAAGGGCTTAGCTCCTTGTACATTGAATTTCACGGGAGAAAAGTCCTCCTAGATAATCCGAGTGCAGGTCTACACAATGACACGCGTAACAGCGATAATCCTGATTGTCTGAAAACTATGGCATCCGTGGAGGTCAGCGCATCGATCACAGAGCTAAGTCATGTGCGCAAAGAATAAGCGCTTGCGCTTTAATGTACAAGGAATGACTGCGTAAAAACGTTGTGCACATAATGCATATGAAAATTCGGAGTAATAGTGAACAATTGGATCCAGACGCATGCACAAAGTGTAGCCTTATGAATGTTGTTTGCGAAAAGTTGACATGAAAACGACGAGTGCCGGGTACTTTGCGGAATTTGGACCATATTCGAACCCTCATACCTGGTACCCTAGCAAGCGCCCTCTTAGTTGCATAACGATCTTGCAAACAGGAGGTGCCAGTCACTGACTAAATATAATTCATAAAATATATAGGATTTAATTAAATTAAGCCATCGAGCACAAAGTGTGGACATTAACCTCGTATCTCATGGAACGATTAACGAAATCTGAATGACGCACATTTTCTTTTTCATCTATAGCGTGATCATAAGGAAGTTTAAACGGAACCTCGGACCTTAAAAAGCAAAGCAAATTTTTCTAAGCAAAAACGAAAAATCAATGTCTTCCTTCATTAATTTTGATGGTGCAATGAATGCAATAGAATCCATGCAACACGGAGAAAGTGAATTATTTTCGTACGAATTATACAACACAAGAGTAATTTTAAGCCCCAACCACTAGCGCCACGGGTATAGCGTATAAGCTCTTAATTATTTAGAGGTCATCGTAGTTCTTCGATCACTTTTTTACAAATTCTAGGAAATCTTTTGCCTTATTAAGCGATAAAGATGAAAAGTCATGGTTTCTTTTCTTTTTTTTTTTTTTGTAAATTCAATAGTTGTTCATCGGTACGATCTGTAAAAAATGTATATTTTTTACATATATGAACATTCGAATTTAGCAGATTAATTTCACATAATTTCACAAAAATTAATTCAACAAATTAATCACATCTCGATTAATTATTTCAAACTCTTCTGTTACGAACAACAGGATAAAACAACTTAGCGTTGTCTACAAACATCAATACAATGCAGCGATTAATGACAGACGGGAAATGGTTAATGAACGTTATAAAACGGGTCGTTCTCATATGTATAACTATTTTGTGAAGCCTAGATGGAGCAGATATTAATTTAGAATACAAACGCGGTATTTGAATTACTAGGACAAACCATTCTGAACAATGAAGACCGCAGAACTCTAGCTCTTATTAACTTAATGCTACTGTAATCAAGATGTAATCACACAAAATATTTCTCATTTATCGTTCGGGGGTCTATTATTAATACTTTTAAAATACTCTTGGAGCATTAAGCGTCGCTTGCGTGAAGCTATAAATTGGGCAGTCAACTCTTGCTTCTTCCATTCCAAAATATACTTCGGAACGTTTCAATGGTACTTATAAACTATCTCACCAAAAATTATGAGTCTATGATTCACCTCGGAATGCATTCTTCCAGATAAGAGTAAAAAACCGTTGGTATAAAATTTGATGCAGATATCCGTTAGAATACTAATAACTTAACTCGATAAAGTCGTGCAATTTAAATGAAATATTTTTATCGCCTTTTGGGAGCAGTATTGCATGCAATTTTATTTCAGTTCTAAATTAAATTTGAAGACTGAGAAAAATGTTCATTTAAAGTGAAAAGCCCTGATGACGAAAGATAATTCTAGTGCACGTTTCACATCAACGATACTTATTATGACTTAATATTGAAAGTCAGAAAACTACAATGGATTTAACTTAACCTATACGTATGTGCGTACGTACGTCGATTATAGGCTAAAAAATTAGTGAACTCATTGTCGGTGTTGTCCCAAAAGTTTTTAAAACTACTGAAATTTTCGAACTGAAAAGCAGAAAGAAAGTTAAAAATATTTTCAACACACCGCGCATGCAGCACAAAGACCAAATAGACGATAGATACGTGGATCGATAAAAGATAAAAAACGCTAGCGATGTATGGACGGATCTGTTAGCGCTTCCTGAACCGTTAATATGAAACACTATTACTTAATTAATATGCTTTAGTAAGCAACGATATTGAATATATATATATATATATATTTTTTTTTTTTTTTGCCAATGTATGTAATAACATTAGCTATAAAAGGTAACCAGAAAGAGAATTAAAAAGGCTGTTCAAGTAATCACCTTGCTCTATAACTGCCGGCAATTGCCTAGAGACCTCTATAAAAATAAGGCCAATTTTCTTCTCAAACTACGTACAGGATCGTGAAAGAATGTTAAGGTCATTGCAATAACGTATTCCAATATAAACTGAAGGGATAATAAGCCATCGTTTGTCCAAAGAGGCGGTTAAATGTGTGTGATAATATAAAGGTGTTCCTACTTGACCCAGAAGATAGTTGTTGTTCTATTAAAAAGTTGGCTGAATGTTTTACGTTGTGATTGTTGCATATTTAAATAATTTCTCGCATGAGAGTTTCAAATATCAAAACCATTCTTTTAATCTTGGTAACGTACGTACGTAGTAAGTTAGATTTCTAATTATATTAAGTAAAAAAAATGCAGATTAGATTTATCATTTTGAATTTATTAAACATCTTCGCAGCCTCGTCAAGTTAATCGTCGTCAAGTTAATCGTCGTAAAACGTCCTATCCAATCATTAATACTAAAATATGCGTAATATTTTAACAGTGGCGGTGATCTACTGTCGGTTTAGCGACCCTGTCCTGCATTCCGACTATCGTTGAAAGAAATTGGAGCGGTAATTAGTGCCCGTCGACACTCTTTCGCAAGTGTTTGCCTTCACTCATAAACAAATCGGTTCTCCTAACAGAAGTAAAACGCGTTCTCACGTAATTGGCTATATATAAGTACATACATATTTGTATCGTTTGTTATGAATTACTTATTCGTAAAAAATGTCGCTTTGGTTTTGTTAAATGGAAAACAGCTAATGAGATAGAAGTGATTTCATGAAATAGAAACAAAATAACAGTTACGTAATAAACGACAAGATGAGCCATTCACCATTCCTTGCTGATAAAGGCAATATATGAATCATTATCCGAAAGAGATCTGCATATTAGACTGTCATGCAGAGAAATCGAATAGGTGAACAAGCGTCAAGCATTTGGAAAAGTTTTCAAAATTCCTTCCGTTATGAAAGAAAATATTTGAAAAGTGTTTTTTTTTTTCGTTCTTATTACTTTTTTTTTTTGTGGCAATTCGCGTTTTGACCACGATATTTTCAATTCTTCAGGTTCTAAGGCTTGGCTTACTATCTGAAATTTATGGGATTTTATTCGCTTGCTTGAATTAATTGGTCTGTGAGAAATACGGAAATCGGATCTGCAAAGATTTTTAATGATTGGTTTCATTACTACTCTAGAAGTTGCTTTAAAAAGTATTAACAATAAGAAAGATAACGTCACTGAAAATATCAAACATTCCATACATACATCAGTGAGCAACTATTTATTCACCAAAGTAGAATAAGTTCTTGTATGCTACGACATTTTGAGACACTCTAAGCATATACGCAGCGAGACTTGAACATGAATGTCATGCAGTTATATTACACTTACTTCATTCACCCTACTTTGTATTTGTTGAAAATGCGAATGAAATTATTACGATTGCCGTAGAACCTATATTAACTTAACTGATTCCACCTACACCTAATAGGTGCTAGCAACACACTTTTATTCATACAGCGAATAATAGGTAAGAAATCTACATTAGACTTGAAAAAACTTTTATTTACGGAAAATTTGAAATGATTTTCTCGGCTAAGCAAGCAAGTTAATCGGCCGATCATGTACAATGAAAAGGTTTTGTTGTTATTAGGCAAAGTAACACAGTTGATATTTTGCGTTCCATCACTGTGACCAATGATTACAAGATCTGTAATGAGCATTAGTATGAATCGAAAAAAAAAAAAATAAAAATATATATATATATATAATAAATATATTTAATGTAGCGGTAATGAAGAAAAATATACGAATTTTATTTAGCAATAGCTACAACCGAGTAGTCATTACTAATATTTAATGTTCTAAAAAAAAAAAAAAAATAGCATGGGATAGGTGTATGGGTTTGTTTGCTTTAAAGTATTTCCTTTAAAAGGTGCTTTATTAAGACATTAAAACAATTAAAAATTAATGGCAAAAATAATAAACACAATATGGAGACAATTTAATAGCATACGACAAGACATTTGAGGGCAAAATACAATACAGCTTTAGCTACGGCCGAGTATAAAAATTACATTAAAAGTCGAATAAATTGTGTTGATATGACGTTCAAGTTACACAAAACTTTAACGTGTATGTTTGTTGCTCTACGCATGATTTGGAAAAAAAAAAGATAAGGAAAAATAAGTGAAAAAACTGTGCCTCGGTTAAGGCGAAACTTGGATGGCCACTACGTAAAGGAAATACAGAAATATTTTGCGTACATTGTAAGTCAAATACAAAGATTTAGGGTTTTAAGACTAGTTGTTGCTATAAAGACATCGTATATCATGGTGCCCGGTTAGTGTAGGAAATGAAAACGTTTAACGAGCCACGCCAGGTATAGTCATCCGCTTATTCGCTGAAACTGAACGCATGTTACTATATCAAAATCATTGCTTTTTAACGATTTGCCGGTCAATAGCTCGCGTGCGAATGAATAAAGGTAAGGTCTTAGTGAATGATACTTCCCTATAAAATAAGACGACCCGATTCGTTCGAGTGCGACATGACGTATTATTTCATTAAATCTGTATACATGTGAAAAGCATTTCATTTTTATAATTTGATCTGTGAAATTGTGAGCAAGATGATCAACTTACTAAAACGGCCCGTAGCCAACAAATTCACTTCTCTTAACCTTCTGCACTTTAACTGGGTATTGGCGTGAGAATGTTACGAAGCGTCCGCATTCATTTGAAGTTTTTTTTATAAATGCTCGCGTTAACGTGATTAGCGTCACCTGTTTCACGATTAATCCTTTAACAATATCGCTTGAAAACTTGAATGCCTTAGCGATGTGTTTTCAGTAAAACCATCCTATCCACAAAAATGCCGATTTATGGAAAAGTCCATTAAATGCAACTTTGGATTCGTAGTCCATTCGTATTCGTTCCGCTCACTTGATTCATCCGCGTATATGGTAACAATAATCTACAATAAATAAACATAATAATCAAAATCTGCATATTGACGCAATGTAAATTCGACAATCTAATCTGTATTGTATTGTATTGCTGAGAATTACGAAATGGATGACAAATTGAGTACACTCTGGTGGTGCGTATAATATAATAAATACACTAAACATAATGGTTCAAGCAATATTGTACAAGTATATATATGTATGTATGCATTTGTAAATATATATTTATTCGTATACATATACTCGTATGCGAACAACAAGTTAGTTAAATGTAAACATGACTGTCTTCTTAACATACATTTATAGGCAAAATAAATATAAGGCATGCATGGGATATATATGTGCTTGTGCCCTCTTAAATTACCATTCACTTGCTGGGAAAATGACAAAAACACATGTCGTTGTTACTGTTATTTAAATGTAATGCAAGAGTTTAGAAACAACAAAAGATGTTATGTTAGAAATTCATTTCAAATATTATTTGTACGTAAAACTGTATAAAATTTTTGTACGTGTGTTGATAACTTAACGGCCAGAAGACAATAAAATTACTATCATTGGTATATGTTTTTAAAGCCACAGTAGAAACACTTATTTAAATCACATGAGTTCTCTAAGTAAACATGTGACCATAAATAAAGCAGGAGCAAAAAATAAATAAATAAATAAATAAATAATAGTAAGAACAACAACAATAAGAACAAAAACGCAGAGACAAACATTTTATAATAATGTTTACTAAATAACAGCAAAAAAAAAACAAAAAAAAAAAATCGAAAGCAAAAGCAAAAAAAAAGCTCGAACAGCTACTAACTATAGTTGGTTCGTTACGTATCTGGAGTAATTTGAAATTATATATGTACATTTACCGTTTACGTATGTATGAACGGACGAACGAACGTATGAGCTTTACAATTGTGTGTGCTTGCCAAAAAAACAAAATACACAACAGAAAAAAAAGAGAAGAAAACCTCAATCATGTGACATACGGCCGGTAATGCTTATACAGAAAAAGATGCTGTTGCGGCTGCCGTTGCTGTTGCTGTTGCTGTTGCTGCTACTGCTCTTTGGTAGACGTATACGTTCGTTCATATATGTATGTATGTATAATCACCGTAGCTTGCTTGTCTGCAGATTGTAAATCAACTCAATCGCATTTGCATTCATTTCGTTCACCTAACATTACACACAAGCATTTGCAAACACAGATCGACACATCTACATCTACATCTATATTTACATGTATATTTGCTATACATCTACCCTTCAGCAGCAAACATGGCAAGTTTGGATGGCTATAAGTGCTATTATACGAAAACGGTACAGCCACGTAGAGAGTGTTGGTGTAATTCATACTCATTCATATGCTATAGTATCTTGTCGCCCCTTCACTATTTTTTCACTTTTACGGAATGTCTTGTTCGGTTGGTTTGAGTGTTATGATGACACCCGCATGGTGGATTATGGGTTACATACATTCATAATAAAAGCATTTACTATGCTCTGCATTCAGACGTGCAATATCCTTGATATTGTACGTAAATGTTTTCATTTTTCCAAAACAGTAACAGTAACAAACGTATCAACCGTATGTGAACATATATATGTGTATACTATATGAGTATGCTGTTGTACGCGTCCGCGTGTATATGTTATATGTCCATGCGTGCATATGTATGTATTTGGCGTAAAAAAACACACGTTCAAACAACGTGTGTGTAATACAAAATGAATTTTTGAACAGTTACTCACTCACTTATTGGATACAAGTACTTATGCCATCTATCTCACTCTCCCTATGTTATTGTAGATTTCGTACAGGTGTATATGCAAATATATTATCCTATTATATAGTTGTTTTTTCATCGAGTAATACATACTCTATACACTCTACAAACATACATAGATATATATATATATATATATATATATATGCATATACACATGCACATCTTTGCATATCTATCTACCTGTTCTTATTATTCGTTTTTTTTTTTTTCCCGGCCGGTTGTTCACTTTTATAACAATTCATTGCATTTATGTGGTTTTAGTTGCTGTATAATTCCTTTAATCCTTAAATACTGTGTAAATTTTCTCTGCTTCTTTTCTACATTTTTACTTTTCGTACGATTTATGTTTATTCACAATTTCCGCACTTGCTTATACGCACACACACACACACACACACACATACATGTACATGTACATATCCACACATATGCTTAAAGGTATTTGCATGCACTGTTTTTGTAACAGCATATATTTAACTCTATCTCTCTATATCTCAAAGTGTTTGCCTTCATTTATATTATACGTACATATATATAACATGCAAATACTCATATACGCACATATGTGAAATATTTTTACCCTTTTGCTATTTCAATAATAAAATATAAAATAATAATAAAGTCAGGTTGTCTTTCGTTTTGCATTTTATTTGCCATACATTTACACATACACAAATATATATATATATATATATATATATATATATACATATTAACTGGGTTTATGTGGATGTGTACGAATATATTTTTAACTTTATAAGTGTATTTCTATGTTGTTAAACTGTAACTCGTTTGTTCTTTTTTTTTTCGATTTTTCCCGTTCGTTTTTTTTTTTTTTTCTCTTTCTTACTATTATATCGTTGTTGTTATTGTACTGGTTAATTTAATTTACCAACCGAGAACAATTCTGTGTAATTCCCTTAAAGCTAAAAATTGATTGCGACAAATATAATATAGGCTTTCATGCGCTCGTGCAAATTGTGAATGCTACGAAATTTTACGCATACTCTGCGATATCTCAGTAGTGAAAGTCCTTTTCAAAGTTTTTGTATCAGTATTTCATGTATGAAAAGGTAAAAGTTCATTTAAAAAAAAAAAAAAAAGAAAACAAGCTAAAATAAATTTTCGCTTTGAATGGAATCTGAGATTCTCTTAATAGGATATTTGCCGATGGAAATCGCTTGCACCACAGGGCGACACTTGTGAGATTTTCATAAACTTACGATCTTGTTTCTATCGCGGCCTGTAAGCGATTTTCGTTTTTGGTTTTTTTTTTTTTTTCGTGAGACATGGCTGACTTCTTTCAGATATGGTGAGCATATAATTTGTGCAAGAATTATGGGCAAGCTGGTCTGCGGGTCCAGAACTTCTGCAACATGGTGATGGTCAAAAAGGGCAAGAGCTAGGATGGTGGCATAGGTGGTCAATCAATAAGTGCTATGCTTTTACCGACGGAACAGTAAAACTTTTAAAATAAAATTAGGAAAGAATTTCTGCGACCGAACGAACGAATTCGAACAAAGTAAAGGCCAAGAGTTTTTGTTTATTGCAATAAACTTTTCGCAGGAGAACGAAAGCGATTGTTAAAGTATCGTTAAATATTCTCGATATAATAATATGCAGCGAGACAGAAAAACAGCTTTACGGCACCAACTAATACGTTAGTGTGCTAAGGGATTTTCTTTCTTTTTTTTTTAAGGTACTGCCGGTTCTAATTTATTTTGTTTTTTTTTTTTTTATATTCTAAAACAATTGATGTCTTCTCATTTACGTGCTTATTCATCGGGAAGGCTGAAGGCTCCAATTCAGAGGATAAAAAATATGAAAAAATCTTTTACCTAATGCCTTATTGCCTCTATCTTGATCTCTCGCCATCTCTCTCTTTTTTTTGTGTATGTGTAAATGTGTGCGCTTGTCTGAGATCAAAAATAGATTGTATGATGCTTAAAGTCAACGTTAGACCTTGTGTCTGCCATTGGCAAAGCAACCCCATACCGTGCGCTTAAATATTCTTCCAGCTATCTAGATATAAAGCACAGTTGCTTCGAAATATTTTAAAGGATCCTTAGCAGTTTTAGGGCAACGTATATGTTGCTACGAGTTCCTTATCCATCATGAAACCTGGAAAGGTCTTTGCTTAGATTTCTTTGCTAATAAAAAACATTAATAGTTAAGTGTTTTACTATCTCAGGCTAGTGTTCATAAATACCGAATTCAGTTCAAGGACAGCAATGCTTATGCTGCAATGTGAACACATCATAGACTGACACTGGTATAGAGATGAATTTTCAGATGAGTCCAAGCGAGGATTACTTCTTCTGTTCTAAGGAGGACAATAAATGCGGGAACAGTGACCATTGTAACGATTTCTCGCTGCGTTGAAGATAACGAAACTAGAACAATATACTACCAACTAATAGTTAGACAATAAGTCCACTAAACGCTTTGTTTATGGGAAGGTTCCCAGATTTTTATTTATTCAAGGTAGCAAAGCTTCCGTATTTTTTACAAAAATAGGACGATGAGAACTTTTGCAAGTCAATCCGTGGTTTTACGAATGATCAAATAAAATTTGCAGAGAAAGGGAATACCCTCCCAGGGAATTTATCTATGAAAGAAAAAGGCTCCATTAAATGCACGTTTCTGACAAATGGCAGGCGATTTGCGAAATCAATGAAACCATGAAAGGAGAGAGAAGAAGAGAGATTTGTGCAACATAGAGGTCTCGCCTTACTGCGATCCCGTGTGCAAGCTGAAAGAATTTTCCAAAGATTCCTAGAAAAACAATTGATTTGAAGGACTGTCGATTATTGCGGATAACATAAGCTTTTAAGATTTTTCATCGCAGCAAAATAGCTCAACGGCCTTACTTTACGAGAGGGCTTGCAATATTCAAGCGTGAAATACAAAATTACGATTAATATCAAAAGCAATCATTTAAAAAGACAGTTACGTGAAAGGTATTTAATATGTTTACCCGTACCCTTCTGTACTTAATGGATTGGAGAAAGACTTACACATTATCAGCATTTTGTACGTGTATGTGGATACCCTTAATATTTTTGTTTTTTGTTTTTTTTTTTCTGTTTTTTTGTTCTGTTTCTGTTTGTTGCCGTTGTTGGCGTTGTTGTTTATGCATGTCTATGAATATTTGTGTATGTTTGTGAAATTATTTATTTATTTACTCTTGATTTACTTTAGCTGATTTTATTTGTTTTAGGGCCTTCGCCACCCATTCGATCGATGCATCTTCCATGCATGTTACATATATATGCTTTATACATGTTGCGATTACAATTGTATTTGTTACAGTTATTGCTATTGTTTGTTTATTTGTGATATAATTGCACACAATTTATTATTTATTTTCTTTCTTAATAAATTCTATCGTGTAGTATTTTATTTAATTCTTTTTTTTTCCTTTATTGTTGTTGTTGTTGTCAATAATTAATAAATTGCCATAGTTCATAAGATGTTCGAATAATTTATAAATTTTATTGAAGTTGAAAATTAATTTAAAAGGCTTTTAAATCGCTCTCATAAATAAATAATTAGATTATAAAAATAAATAATTTATGGAACTTTTTATATATATATATATATATATATATTCTTTCGAATTATGAACATAAAAGAGGTTTATCTCCTTTAGAGGCTTATCTCTTTCGTATATAGGAATAAATTATTGCAAACTGCAAATAAATTTTAAGATATTTTATTTTATCAATGAGTTAACCTATACTCGATTGAGAATTTGTACATCGAACTCATCCAATTTGTCATATCGGTAGAGGCAAACAATAATCTGACTAAGTTCTTATAGAATATATTTACTTTCTAACTTACTCGTCGAGATTGAAACAAGATATATAAGAAATGATGCGTGATTCGAGAAGAAAGAAAGAAAGTTCTATTCATTTTAAGGCAATCGATTGATAATTGTGGCCGGTTTGTTTGATCAATTAAAACGATTTGCTTTATAAAGTCTGTAATATATATTCTAACTTTCGATGAATTGCTCTTGTAAATGTGAAAGTTACAATTTTTAACTTATGTCGACCCGTCAGCTCATTTCTTCACCGCAACAATCCTCAAATATATCGAATTTCATACCAATATTTCCTATCAATTGTAAATTATTTTCTTTTGTGTATTATCGGTGGAGTTGCGGGTAGATAACGTCTAGTTTTAAACTCGATATTGACGATGTGTCAAATTCCAACCTTCTGACCAAATTTATGCAACCCAGAGTATTCCAACATTAGACGACAGAGAGGTAAATAAACTGACGTACCGATGTACATCAAATCAACTGTGAAGAAACAGTAATATTACAGATACGTTCTAAGGTATACCATATTATTCTAGATAAGATACTTGCCAAGCCTGAAGAGCTAAAACTTTTACTGATATTATCTCCCATGTTCACGGTAATTCCTGCTACCAGGTCTAAATATGTGTCTCCTCCCCGATTCCTCAAAATAGTGTTAAAAATATACCGACAAATTAATTAGTGAGTATTATCACGGCTTGTGGTAGAATCGCTTCCTACAGTGTTTCGTGTAGGAATCGTAGTAGTTGCATACACTATTTTTATTAACGCAATTGCCAATGTCTCTTGCACAATATAACAGACATTTATTTTAATAAAATTCATTTAAACAAAAAAGTGCATAGGAATATTAGTGAAGAAATGCCACAACCTCTTTCATTGATTTCTTCGAATAACATTCTCTTGCTTCGCCGTTGTGTACAAACACTTTCGTTACTTTATGATACGCATACAAGCACAAATGTGCTTGTTGTTTGATGTGCTTAATGAATTATAAATCAGCTTGACTTGGTGAAGTGAAGCGTCTGCTTGCTTTACGGATTTACGGATCTGTTATAATTGGGATAACAGACATGTTATTACCACGTCCCTAGAATCTTTAGGCTATTGTTGACAAAGTGACCTCTTCATTTTCATCTCAACTCCAACTTAACCCAGACTATTGCTAATTAAGCAAGCTGCCGCCAGTTCACTGTCCGCGAATACCCCCAGCGAAATCCTTGAAATGTTTTTGTACTTTTGTATATACCTACTCATCCATTTGAGGCTACCTACATTTTTATTTTATTTTAAGGTTATGAGTTTCAAGTACAAACTATCATACGTCTCAGCAAAGATTACCTACCTATCATTTGACTAATATATCACAGTTTGAAGAGAGTATGAATTTTTTCCATTCATCCATAGCCGTAAGAAATTCAATTTTTATTTATTGTTACCGGTTGCCATTCCCATTCAATTCATTAAGACGTTATTCCGAATGCTTGCAGCCGTATTTATGAACGTAGAAATAGATACAGCCTGCATGGTAGACTCGGCGTACGTTGGTTGATAAGCGAAAAAACAGAACGTTATTAATCGCTCTAAATTAAATAAATCAGTTGACGGTTAATATTCCGACTGCCTCAATTATCTGCTAAATATTATAAGTAGTATTCCTTAAAATAATTTCCAGTCTGCCATGTGCCTTGTTGCAAACTCATAATTAATATTATTGTCAATTATTTCGAAAATAGAAAAATGTTTTTACTACAGAGACCCTGACCTCCTTATCATAGAAGGAGAACTCGGGCACTTAGTTGTAATACCCATGGACTGGGATCTTATATAATAGGTGCTTGTACGTATTTTGATCAGCAACACCTATTGGTGAAAAGATGATAAAGTAATACGTAGTACCACCGATTTACACAATGGTCAGATTCGCTTATTTTGACCTTTCTCTACATAAAAAAAAAAAACAAGTTTCCATTTAGTACCATTGAGTTATTTAGCGTATACAGACGCTAATCTCTCAAAATCGCTCAAAATTACACTCTCGACATTCATAACTTTTGTTATTTGATTTGAAGAAGTCTTTTGTAGAAGGCTATTAAACACTTTTCGTAGCGTATGGTGATGTTGCTCCGTCATATCCCAACAGTTTAAAAATGGTTATACTGATGTCAATGACAAAGAACGGAGGACCAAAAAAAATTCAAAAACAATATATTGCAAGACTTATTAGACGAAAGCCTGCCTATCCATCTTAAGCTGAGTGAAAGCACTTTTTAACAACTTAACAGTTGATAAATCAACCATCTCTAGACGTTTACATGCGATGGTAAAAACACAAAAGGAAGGAAAGCGCACATTGCGCTTTCATTATTTGAAAGGCAAAAAGCGAAGGTTTTTGTGCAACGTATTGTGAGCGGCGATGAAAATTGGGTGTACTGTGAAAATGCCAAGCGCATAAAGTCATGTACCACTTCAAGGGAGCTAAATCGACGTCAAAGTGAAATATCCATGCCCATAAAATTTTGCTCTCGCTACGATTGGATCACTAATATGTAGCGTACGACGAGGTACTAAAACCGAACAAAACTGTTACTCCATCCATGTCTCATGACGTCAGTTGAACAAATTTAACCATTCATTATTGTCGAAAAGATCAGGAATAGCGATTAACAGGCGCAAAGTCATACATAACAACACTCGGCTACACGTTGCAAGAGTGGCCTAGCATACACTGCTGCTGCTCGAACAGGAGCGTTCGCTGCACACAGCGTGCTCATCAGCGTTCAGCCTACTGATTACCACGTCGTTTCGAAATGCTGAAGAAATACGAAAATGGGTCGCTGCCAAACGTATATCGTTCTTTTAACGGGCTATCGCCATGATAGCAGAAAGATAGAAAGATACGAACTTGTAGTAATCAATTTTGCTTATGAGCTAACACTTTGCTTAATTCGCTAATATCTCCACGAATTAAAATGTCTTATATTAAAACGTTAATAGATGCTGTGTGTAGGCAGCTACAAATAATCGAAGTGTGACTGGCTGAGTCTAAACTGATACCTGTTGACGTTTTCTTCTAAGGAAAAAGAAAATGAAAACCAGTAAAAACATTATAGTTGGCCACGGCCCACCTGTAGATGCCCTACACCATTCTGCAGCTATTCGTATAACGATTTTTTAAAATATAGCGTTATGCAGGCAAGTAGACAAGAAAGTGTTCAGATCCGATAGTGTTTGTCCTAGGGCCAAACTCTTACGTGTGCCAAATTTCATCAAAATGTATAAAAGCTCGGATCGATTCCGAATAGCTTTCTTGCGTTTTTGTCTCAAGTCCCTCTGGATATTGGATGTGTTCATAATAATTTATACATATATATATATATATATATATATATATATATAAATATATATATAAATATGTGTGTGTATCACTATTTTTACCAGGAGGTATTAAAAGACACCTTTCCAAACAACAGTTGTTAAATGAACTCAGTGATATCAGTTCCCTCCAGTTCACTTTGGATCTAGAAATGTGCGTATGGTATATCTATTTCAACCATGATGTGTGCTTTGACGCCTTAAGGATTTCATAGCAGTGTCTTACTTTAAACCGTTTTACATATAAATTCCAACACCATTTTGCAGCATCATATCAATTGCAATATACTTTAATATTTGCTTGTTTTTCGCAATGTTGCAAAAATAAATAAGTGAAGGGCCGAAGAGAATGAGAATATTGACGGACTCTAAAGACGATAGTGAAGAAAGCAATGAACGGCGAAATATTGAAATTGTTGTTGATGTATTGAACTGTTTGTAGAAAGATCGAAATATGTTCCTCTTCTAGCAGACCACCTCTTCATATCATTTTCAAAGGTGTGTTTAGTCCAGCTGGACCCGTCAAGCGAAGCACTATGATGGACCAAGCAAGCACCGCATTTTATTTAGTATTTGGCAATCGTATTATAGAACATATTACAAAATGTACGGAAATGGAAGTACAATGGAATTTAGGGAAAGAATGGAGCTTATCTTGACATAAATTACAAGCATTTATAGATATTTTATATGCTCGCGATGCATATGAACAAGCGGTTGTTAAGGCATCATTTCTAAGGAATAAATAATAGGGTACTTAATTCTTTTCAAACGTCATGACGCGAAATTGGTTCACAGAAAGGCTACGAAATTTGCATTTTAATAATAAGAATGCGTGGAGGAACGATAAATTTGCTTCAGTATCATGAGTATGGAATGCACTCATTGAAAACAGTCAAAACTGTTACCGTAGCAAACCGTAAATATCATAGTGGATGAACGTCTTTTCTAAGCGAAAGCTAGAAGTGGATTCACCAAGTACAAGTGCCGAACGAATCCAATAAATTTGGCATCAATTTTTGGTTAGCGTCTAATATGAAAGACAAATATATTGTGCATGGGTTTCCATGCACAAACCGATATCAATTTCATTAGGTGAGTTTGTCGTTTTGAAGCTGGTAGAAGCATTTACTGCGGCAGAACCGTTACCGCCGACACTTTTTTTAGAAGTTCTTCCCTGGCTGCAAAGTTTCTGCAAAAAAACAAAAAGACGAAATGGAACGCTTTACAACGCAGTTTTATATGTTGAATGACTGCACACTAACAAGCTATAAAACGGAGCCGAACAGAAACATACGTCTGCTAAGTTCAACACATTGATCCGTAACGATCGAAAGAAACGATAAACTTCCAGAAACCATTAAATTTTATAGTAGCACAAAATTCGTGTCAATATGATCCGCCAAATGGAGAGGAAGTAGAGCGTGATATGTAAACACCGTAGGTGCGCTACGCAAGTATTTTACAATACTCCCGCCGGTCTTAGCCGGATAAACGCATGAGTTCCGTGCAAAGAAATGACGGGTGAAAATATTTCACGTAAAGATTTTTTATTCCAGTCAGGAGAACATGCCACGCAATATGAAAAAAGTGCCAGATAAAGTATTGCTCAGGTAATAGAGCAAAGGGAACGTGCTTGCGGTACAAAAAGTATAGGTGTGGAAAAGGCTGAGTAGAGCGATCATTGATTTATAGAAACTGTGGTATTGAATAAGGAAAACATTTTATTACAATGCTGTTCTCATAATTAATGTTTCTTTCCTCATAAAAGGGTTAGTTTTTATGCACGAAACTGAAAGTTCATTCAGTTCATGATATTACGATGTTTGACTATTTTTCTAATAAAAATCAAAAAATTAAGAAGGTAATATCTTTTAATTATTGTTCTTTCCCATTATATTACTCAAATTATCTATACTTAACTGATAATTTTAAATCTCGACAGTTTTAACAATTATTTGAATTCAAACGCAAAGGTGACAAAATACACCTCTTGGTCGAAATAGCTATATATATACTAAATCGTAGCAGAAATAGTCTGTATATATATATATGTTTGTATACATAAAATATCTATAAACATAATTTATGTGCATATATGTATATAGACATATCTATATATATATATATGTAGTAGTAGTTGGTAGTGTGTTTTCCTGTACCGCCAATGGAGCAGGGCATAAAAAGCTTATAATACAATAATTCTCGAAACACAAATGAACAAAAATTTGCGTTCGAATAGAATCTGGCCTTGGCGAAGCACAATATTTATGCGCATATAGGTGAAGACCCGCGAAAACGATGGGTCCATATGGTACACATAAAACATCACATTCATTCAAGTTTTCGTAATAAGTCCGCCTTGATTCAAATGAAAAGTCTTTAATAAGTTAAAAATCAGCGCAGGTACTTCTCAACTTTATTCTTCAAGATTAATGGTCTTTGACCTACAATGGTGGGTGTTAACCGCCCTACTCTCTGTTTGGAAGCAATGGTGACCGATTCATTCATTTGAAACACCTTTTTATACAAACTCTTGAGTAAAGATAAGAGCTCGCTTCATCTTGACTTTGGCCAGGATTACCAGAACTCAAATGAAGCCGAGTCTTCAAACTATCTGCGTCGTCATTGCCTCGACTGTTGTGGTTAGAGAATACTGACTACTGGGGGAAAGTCTTCACGACAGATTTATCCATCCATTTCTCTTGCATCGATGCAAGATCCATCAGTAATTTCATCAATTAATCTGGTTTATAGATGACGTAATTCACCTCTGATATCTATTCCTAATAAAGATTTCTTTTCATCTTGCAACGAAAACAGCTGATAATACAACTTTCTGCCTAACCCAGAGTTAGAGTCAAGCCTAACTTAAAATACTTGAACTTCAGCAGACGTAATGTGTAGGAATTCGCATTTGACAAAACACCAAAACTTTGTATTGCATAGCGGTAAAGCTATTAAAGATATATTCCAAAATATCGTAACTCATATCAACTTGATATGAATAAGAAAAAACAAAGAAGAAGGTAGGTAGGTAGATAAGATATAAAGTGAAATTTTTCTCTTCTATATGCTGCAGACGGTGTGAATTTAAAATTCGACGCGAGATAAGTATAATTGTATGCCCGCGCTTTTATAATTAAAATATATTTGTTTTTGTTTTGAAATGCTTTTGAAATAAAAGCTAGTCAAGTGCCAGGCCATACATACATTAAGTTAATTACGATTTTGTGAGGAAAATATGTCTAATGAAAATTTTATTTTGCCCCATAAATATTATCCATAAATAAATTTTTCAGCGCATATAGATTCTTACTACGGCTGTTGGCTATGCCATACGAATAAAAAGAAAATTATTATTCAAGCATTGCTCGCTGAAAACCGTTTTTGTATTGAAAACGAGAATATATATGAAAATTGAATACAAATTGCAAATAATTTTAACGTCACTAGGTTCTTAAAGAAAACACATTATAATTTTGTTGATATGTCGTTGACGACGATGGTATTATTTTTGTTGTTATTATTATTGTTATTTGTTAAAATTTTTGCGTTTAAATCTCGTGAGTATCATTAAAGAACTTATGATGCATAACAAATGAGCAAAATTTCATAAAAAATCAACAACACAAAACGTAAGAAAAGTTAACAACAATCTATAGAGCAGATGTTCGATGAAACTATATATTTACATATTCAAACAAATGCACGCATACACACACACACACACCCAGGCGTACATACACATATAGTTATGTGTATGAGAAACTAAAAAAAAACAGGTGAAAATCAAGAGCAAAGAAGACAAAGTTTCTTGTTCACTTTCCGTATAACAAATACAACAACTAAAGCAACAACATATGTGACAAGTTCAAATGTCTTTGTATTTTCAAAACAGTTTTCATATGATAATGTTCAAATTACATACATTTACACTCGCACAAGAACATAAACATAAACCTAAAGACAAACACAAACACGCATACATTCAATATACCTATACACGCATTTACGTTAGCATTTACGCTTCACGTTTGTGTACACATTTTATCCGCCCAACACGATTTTAATATCAGAGAAAAGTGCAAAAACTTAACGTTTAATGAAACAGCAGCGCAACCTCACAACCTGCAGACATATGCGTTTATTAATCGTTTCCCTTTATTGGTTGCGGAAGTAAACACAACAGCAGCAATAGCAACATAAAAGCACACACAATAAGAATATTTCCATTACATATATATATATACTAACATATACAGTTAAAGAAGCACCTGAACAACCAGCAATGCACTATGAATTGCATGCATAGACCAAAGGCAAAGTTTTCAGTGCACTTCTAAAGAGTCTGAAATTTAGTTATTTATAACGTGTGGCTGCGTGTGTGTTTGTGTTTAGCTTAAGCAAACATATTTTGCTATTTGCACAAAAAAGAAGAAAAGAAAAAAATCAAAAAAAAAAAAAAAAAAAAAAAAAAAAAAAAATTGAAAAAAAGAGGTCATGTTTTTGTTTGTCACCCAAACATATGCAAAATCTAGATTTTGTCATAAACCTTATTTCGCAAAAAAATGAATCTATATGTAAGCAAAGTAAGCGCAAAAATTCAAAATATTAAACACCTGCCAGCTTAAGAACGTAACCAGTACATAAATGTACGCAGATTGGCTATTTTTCCGTGCATATATTATATAAAGAGATAAAAAACTAGGTTGAATAACTAAAAACTATATATAAATTTAACACTGATATTAACCAGCTTCAGTCATTTAAAAGCAAAGGTGAAAGAGAAAAAAAATTAAATAAAAATAACATTGTTTAAACTGATTACAATTAATATTTAAAGTTTTATATATATATATGTATATATATGAAACAAAACAAAAGGACGATCTGTTTGGGACTGAATGTACCGTTTATCCAGTTTCCAATCGTTTATGTATTGATTAGCGCATTTATATCGTTATTGGTAAGATATATAAACTAGTAATGTGATCAAGGTGAGCACGGTGAACATGTTCTGAAATGAAAAATCTTTATTTAGTCTCCTCTCATGGTCTCTTCGCTTTCGTAACACTTAAATAACATTCATTATTACCAGTTTGACATGGCGGAAGAAAGTGTCAATGCACAACACAGCAATGATCAAACAAAATTATGAACATGAACTTGACATTTCAGGGACTTTTCGGCACGGTTCTATTCGCTCTTAGATCACATTGTGCACGATGTACGCGCGATTTACCGATTATTTCCCGGTCATAGTCGTATTTCGCGTAATCATGCCTTTCATGGCGTGGTTGTCGTCAGGCTCACGCGTTGCTTCACAGATATCGAAGAAACTAATTTTTATACATGTACAAGTGCACATGCAACTCTGCAGCAATTTAATATAAATATCGACATGAAACTCTACATAGAGGCCAAAGATTACACACTATCCACTCATTAAAAAAAGAAACATAAAAAAAAGAAATGTAACTTCATAATTTTATTATACCCGCGATATTTATATGAAAAATTCACCGTATCCTACATTCACGACATTTTTGAAAGCCAAAGAAGTAAAGCGCACTAGATCTCACTAGTAATTGCAATACCATTATTTGAAATCATATTACAGTCTTTTGTAAGTACTTACACTAACACAATATTATTATTGATTATTATTGTCTAAATTGTAACGTTTGCCTGAAAATTAAATGAAAGTGCACACATAACTCGTACGACACGTTTAAATAGTTCCGTGCTGTATCGAAACTATGTGATACGCTATGTGATAAACTGTAATGTAGAATAACATAATTCAAACTTGGATATAATCAAATGAAAATAATGTGTTGCGTGTTAAATCGAAAGGGCATCTTACGAGACTTTAAAATATTATAAATCAAGGCGTCGTGCGTTCTGTAAAGGTCTTTCGATAGCTAAAGCTTCGTTCCAAATATTCGCCTGAACAGTCGAGCAGGTAAGAATCACGGCGACAAAGTCAGAGTGTTCCTGGATTCAAATCTCAAGTTGGTTGGTAGAGTTTTCTTTGGTCGCAGCTATAGTGAGTGCTCTGTCTCAACATTCCCTTTCCTCTCCTCTTTCAAGGGAGATAACCTTTGAGTGATTGGTCATATTACAAGAAAGCATATACATATCCGTATAAATGAAAAAACTTATTAGGACCTAGGCTAGCTTTAAGTTGTTATTTATAAAGATTACAACGTTAAAAGTTGCAAATCAAAGTTAAGTGAAACTTTTCTTCGCTAATCACTTTTCCATCAAAAAGGCAAAAGACAATTGAAAAAAAATGACTCGAACACAGTCTCGACTTCGTTAAGTAATGTTCTATCAAAACCGTGCTATAAAAATTGCAAATTTTGCACAGTATTGCAGTGCAACCATGGTTTAGAAATACCCTGTTATACAGGGGGACGCCTGTATGTATGTAACACTTTTACAAAGTTAAATTATGTATTCATTTGTTTGATGTTCTGTCGAGTTGCTTTCCCAAAAGCACCGTAATCTTGTTTTTGTCTAACAGTTCAAGCTGCAATTGGCTGACATAAATAGCCTAAACAAAGGACTTAATAATGTTTCAACTATTTTTCTATCGTACGTCTGATCACAATAAAAATTCTTCACTTGAACTTTTCAATTATCGAACACAATCAGGAGATTTTAATGTCAATAACAAAATTTGCAATAAAATCGAAAGCCATAAAGAAAATTACAAACCAGAAAAAAAGGAAACAATTAGTGTTTTTTTTTTTTCTTTTTTTTTTTTTTTTGCTATAAGTAGAAAGCAAGTAGAGAGTTAAGTTATAACGTCAAAGTGGGTCAACACCGATCTTTAAAAGCACTGCGCTATTCTCCCTTTCTTGCCCAGCTGCATCGTATGATATAACGGAATACCTTTCGTAACCGTACAGAAGAAAACATCTATGTGGAAGGGAAATTGCAAAAAAAAAAACAGATCAATGTGGCCCACTTTTGTGTATAGTAAATTTATTTGTGAAATCACAATTTTGGAGAAATTGCGGTCGTGTGTTGTTAAAATCTAAGCTTTGTTGCCATATAGGGACTTACTTTTTGCAAGAAAGTTCATATGGGAAAGGTTTCAAAACCCATGATCCCGTTCGATTTATCGTTTACACATTCATTAAATATCGTAACATACACTTTTTCATCGATTTTTATAGAGAATTTTTTCAAAATATATAGAGAATCCTACGATCGTTCGTTGAAATGGTCCAAATTCGATCCGTTTTCAATAGCATATCTATGCCCTTAGGCAAAATTCATTCAAAAATTTCCAATATTGCGGTTTGTAGATTAAACTCATAGAACAGATAGACAGATCGACATGCGCAAATGCAAAAATTTAGTTCACCTCAAGTAATTTTGAGTGTTCCATATGTTCGTACAGGCTTAACATACACCTGCTACAAGAGGTGGTAAGTCGAAAGAGCAACAAAAGCAAAAATGTTTATGGCTAAGGTTGTCTGCCTAAAAAAAAGTTTTGCATCAAAAATACATTCATGACCGCTTCCGCCGTGTATGCCAATCAAAAATACAAAATTTCATTCGTTGAATGCGTTGAATTCTCTTTGTAAGAAATATTTTTTTATATCTGATGTATACCCTATAATGTATATAATAATAATAAATGTTTTTTGTTGCTTGCTTTAATTGGATTTAATTAACTCAATAAATTGATTTTCATCTTTATTTTTTTTATTTTGGAATGCAATGTATTGCACTCATTTTTATTTAACCGTGACCGTGATTCACGTCATCAATCATTATCATCTCACCTAAATACTTATAAATCGAATACCGTACACGCAAGTGTTAATCATTATGCATATTTTGACAGTGAGAGTGAATGTTTGCTAATTTATTTCATTTCTTTCGTAGCAGCAACTATAGAGTACTAGTTTTTACATAAGTCAACACGTTTAGTCGGTGATCATTAGCGACATATTCAGTTTCGCCTAATTTGAGTTTTTGTCTAATGCATCCTTTTTCCTATTCCATCATATTATGGATATTAACAAAACTAGCAAAAAGTTACGTACAATTTGATCGAGATATATATATCAGTAAACGTCAATAAGCCTATTGGACTTGGTAACGGAAAAATCGAATTTCCGTAGTCTATTAACTACTGCTTGAAAACTATTCATTACGCTCCACAGCGTCAATATATAAATTCAGTATCGAAATGGTCTTAATAGACTAACTAAGTCATTCGCAATTGTTAAACAAATAAAAACTTTACAGTCGCATAGGGCCGATCATTCGATAGCCTATCCAACTTCGACTAATGTTTATCATAATGTACGGCAAAAATTAAAGCTTCTTTCCATATGAAGACATTCTTTTCATAGGCGTATGCTCAACATATGCACCGCGATAGTCTAAAGCAAATTTAATTTTTTTCTTTTTTCAAAAATCCTATTATTCCACATGTATTGTTCACGTAAAAATCTGCAAGTCACACTTTGTTGCCCTGTAAAGACTTACTCTTCATGATAATCGCTGTATAATAGATCTATGCGAACAATTCATTTCGGTATCAAATTTTTATTATGGGTCAACTGTCATCATAAATAATAAGCATTACACGTTTTTACCACATAAAGCCTTGTTTGTCGTAGGATCTTTATAAAGGTAGAGGTTCAAAAAGTGGTCTCGCATCCGGCTTAAATATTCTACGTTAGTTTAGTATACGAACTCACTTTCAACAGTGTTCATCTTTAAGTCAAAACATGTCGGTGTCAAAATACCGCAAAAATGAAGGTTGAACCAAGCGGACATCAGATAAGCGGACAGTCAGGCGAAGACAGAAGGTAAAACCTATCCTGAAAACGATCGCGAATCAATCGGTATAACAGAAGGTAGGCATATCTTGAATCTCCCTTTGGAGGTTACACATGTATTCGCACGAATTTCATTCATTGTCAATGCAGAGTGGTGATGGGTAGTTGTAGAAAAATCATAAGGACAGTTTTACCTTTGTTTAAGGCATTAGATGCCCGAGAGTTGCTGTAAAGCGAACTCAGTTTTCTTATTCCACATCGATAAGATATTTCTTGAACATTCGCATTCGGACGCTTAGTCAACTCGATTCGTATATAAAAAAAAATATTTATTTTTTTTTAATTATTTAAAATTTGCTGGTGGCTGTGAATAATTTTTTGTTATTTTTAATTTTTTTTTTTTTTTTTTTTTTTTTTTCTATTTGCCTGTGTCTTGCCATTTATGATTGTTTGTTCACACTCAATTATAAAAATATTCATCTCGACATATTTTGCTCCAAATGTAACCATAAATATGCACATATTTTTATTGCACAGTCATATTTGAATGCAATGAAACGTGGAAAACATGTGGACATTCATACATATATATATATATAGATTCTGAAATAGCATATGTAAAAAAAGGACACAAACGCCTATGGCCACGGCTAGGTAGTTTCGTATATGAAGCATACTCATCGTATCCTGAACATCTACATATAGAAAACAAAAGGAAAAAAAAAATGAACAAAAGTTCATTTAACCATGCATATATACGAATGTATGCAAGTGCTTATGCAAGTATATGGAAGATTTCATTTATATGCATTCCTAGGATACGGGCTTGGAATTCTTAAATAAAGGAAAAATGTGATGGAAGCTTGCAAGTGCGCCGATTAAGCTTGAAAATATCTAAAATGATCATATTTATTATATACGGAACGACTGTTCTTCTGTGATTGTACAGTGCTAGAGACCTAAAAGAGAAAAAAATAATAAGAATATATTTCTATATCAATATATCGTTAGCTCATTTCAACAAATACGACCTGTGTCTGTCAACAGTATTGTCGTGGATGTATCAGACCAGAGACTTGAATGATATATCTATGCGTCATAAACCTAACCATTTATGAAAGGATGCCATTTTTTTTTTGTATTGTTAAGAACATTTTAGTTATTCTGCAAATATTCGGATACTTTCCACACATTAAAATTTAATTCGTTTGGGTTCGCAATTTGTGAGTCATAATTAAAAAGTATTTCTTTCTATCTATCGAATTAATTTGAAAAGAGTAAAAATAGAAAATAACAACATTCTAAAGTATGGAGTTAAGAGTAAGGGAATCAATAAGCCATTTCGTTCCATAAGTCGTTCATCGTTTTCAGGAATAAAGCGCCCTTTGCATTCTCTAAAGGCAAAAGGACTCATTGCACTTTATTTTCCCCACTTGTTGTCACGGGAATGCAATCAACTTTATTATGATGACTATTCTGCGACCTCCTAAAGAATCATGTCACGTTCATGTTGACTTTGATATAACTTAAGCCAACTTAAGCTCGTCAACACCATCAAGAAATATATTACCCAGGTTTTTGATAAATTTCTTTTGATTTTTTATTGATTTAATTACGCATCCAAAAGGGACAAAATGGTTGGTGCCTTCAGGGCTACATTGCATTTCTCTAAGCTGTCGACATATTGCTGCCGCCATGATAAGGCGTAACGAATACGACGTTATATTGGGGTCATCATTAAAATTATAACTTCTTAAACTAAAAGCAAGGTCTTCACGCTTTATGTCTTAATGTAAGCTGTCAGAATAAAACGTGCAAAACTTAGTCTTTTGAGCTTTAAATAGGAACAGTTCTGTGCTCCAGAAAGGCCACTTGCAGGATCTTTTCTCACCTTATCTATTCAATTCAAACGAATGTGATTGTGAAATGTAGCGCATGATGAAGAATATACCAAAGAGGAAATAACCATGGTACGTACTTGGTGACCCATTTACTATTAACTATAACGTCGAAGGTAACACTTTTTTATTTATTCCTTACGCGGTTACTACTTGCATTTGAGTATATTGGCCGGGGGGTATAATTTATGATCCACTCGAAATAAGCGATACCGTTCGAACGGACAGCTGATGAAATTAAGTCGAATAGTGAGCGTAATAAGCCAAAAGCCATGATTTTTCATATGATGCCCCCAAGTTTCATATAGAGAATTTAGGTCTAGGGAACTTTGTCAGCATGGAAGTGGAATTTTTTATTATTTTCCTCACTATGCACTCACTCCTAATCTACTCCATTTTCAACACAATACACAGAAAGACAACTGACCCACTCAAAATACTCTTGGTCCTTTCCAAACAGAATTCATGCTCGGTTTTTTTTTTTTTGGTTGGTTAAGAGGTCAGAAAATTGTGACGCATAAAGGCACAATGACGATCAGAATTATAGAGAAAGATGTATATTCGTTACGAAAGCAGAAACATCAAAAAAGCCAAGTTAGATAAGTTCTTTAAAAAGGCAAAAGTTATCCATTAATGACCACAATGCAGCTGATGCCACGCCTATGGTTCAGTGGCTTTGGGTCTTAATTCTTCATCGCACATGGTCGAGAGTCTTTAGGCGTGTTGTGAATGCGCTCGGTCGCGTCTATTGATTGCACTCTAGTCTTGGCCATATGTAGCCGGCAAGTAAGTGGCAAAGAAATTGGCTGCAGTCAACTACTTTGTTGCCGCTTTAAAAGGATATTCACTGCTTTTCTTAGCATTTCGCATATATAATCTTTTCATCTAACATCATTTCGTGTTCTCGTGCCCTGAACTTCAGGAACTGCCTATTCTTCTACATTAACGCAACGAATAATGTGTTAGTGCCCATCACTCCTCCTGAGCAAAAGACGAGAGCACTGCGGTCTACTAGTGTTGTAAGTTACAATATTTACTCACACCTTTGCAAATATTTTGATAAGATTTCGCTTTAGACTTAATGGGGCGCTTATTTTGTAACTCGTGGTTTGAAGGGGACCGACGGGCAAGGTGCTGCCTTCTACAAAATTAATAATGTACAGTAAATCGTTAAGGAATGCCAAGAAGAGAGAGGAAGAAAAAAGAAGGCCCCGTCGTACTGCCCCATATATATGAGAAGTCCGTTAACAGAAGGACTTGCCGGCTTGTTTGTAACTACTTTGTTAGCAACCGACTCAACAATATCGGACACATTAACCTTCATTTTAGAGTTAAAGGGAGCGCTAACTTGTACCAACGAATCAGATTTAGAGGAGCTACGCTACGAGTATCTATTCTTCTGGCTTGGGTAGAAGACGAGTGCTCAATAAAACGGCACTCGTCAAACCTAGATTTAATAAGCTCAAACTTCTCCCACAAGGAGCCGAGATTTCTACTCAATTCCGAAAAGCCATTTCGCGTCTCCGTGAAAAGTTTGTAGAAATCAATGTCCCACTGCCTACAGTCAGGACATGACCAACTTAAGCCTTTGGAAGTGTCAGGGACTGCGTCAGCAGCACGGCCGAGAATACTTTCATATTTTGCATGACGAAAGCGCTCGCAGAGCCAACAAGAAACGAATCTATCCGATTCCGGGCCTGTTTTTGTCTCGCCCGACACGGTGTATATAAGCACTCCATGTCAAGCCAACGAAAAGAAAGAAGTGATTTATTAGGACCAAAAAGAAAAAAATTCAAAAGAATCCACTACTCTAAGTTTATCTACAAATTTAAGAAATTTAATAAACGTTGTCACTGTAACAAGAGAGCAAAAGAACAAGAGAAAGCAAAACCAAACTGGAAGCACGAAAAAAGAGAGAATACGTATCAGAAAAATTTTCTCTTAAATTTTCTCTTAAATTACATGTAAGATCTGCACTACTAAAGCAACGGTAAATAAGCCAAGAGAAAAGCTATTCACACCAAAGGAAGAAAATAAAAAAAGAAAAACAAAAACTCAAAAGAAAAAACTAGATAAGACTCGAAAGAGATTTATTATTGCGATCACAAGTGCTAATCGCAAGAACCAAAATGAAAATCACAAAAATTTTAATGAAATTAATGAATTTTTACACTTTACACGTTCAAATCTTTATACTTTTACATAAATCGAGTTTTAAACGCGTATAAAACGAAAACAAAAAATTTTTAGCAATAAAACTAACAAAAGCGTACGATCTCGCGCGCTTCAGTTGCCAGACTGATAAGGCAAGGATTCTATTTTCGCTGAAATGGTGAATTGCCTAGCTTTAATTTTCCATAAAATAAGGCCTTAAATCACTAGTCGAACGATTTTTGCGAAAGCGGTATTGCCGATTACGAATTAAGTCGTTGGATTCTATGTATCTGAATCTAACTGATAACCGACTGCGGTTTCTATTGTTTCGGTTATAACGAAACAAATTGAAATACCGGTTATGCATCGGCTGCTTCCCACTGGGCTACTGCCTGGACGAAAGCACTTGTTTGTCGTTAAAAAAAAAAAAAAAAAAAAAAAAAAAAAACAAAATGGAAGAGGCAATGACTAGCATTAGTAAGTTGTTTTTTGAATAAAATACCATTGAATTGCTTAGTTTTCTTTCATATGATATTTACGCCCGTCCGCATGTATTTATTATTTCAGAAAAACTCTTCCCCATTAAATCAAGAAGAACGGCAACATCATTTGATATTCTTTTGCCATAAAATCAATTTGAAATTTTCACAAAAAAGTCTACGTCACGGGCCTGTGTTTTAACAATAAATAAGTTAAACTTTTACGATATGAAATAATCTTTTTTTGCCCAATTAGTGATTTTTTAATTAATTGTTCGTTTTTATTATCATTCTTCTTGTTTTTTTTTTTTTTTTTTTTTTTTGTTTTTATTTCTTTGCCATTACCAAAAAATTATTGATGCATAACAGATGTACATTTCGCTTGTATTTATTTTTATACTAACGGAAATGTGGAAATACGTCAAGTTTGTCATATCATTGGTAACGTTTGATAGGCATCAAACTCGAAGTGAAGTTCGCGTCACTATTCATTCGATCCGTGCATTAGACTGTTCTTGTAATTACCGAAACTTGAACGCATCTGAGACCCAGGCACCCTAAGTTATTAAAACAAATAATCTCCAAAGAAAAATAAGAATTCATTTTTTATAATGTAAAGCTATTAAGAGAGCTGCAGAAGTAACACTCAGCTCAGCGTGATTAAAAAAAAAAAAAAAAAAAGAAAGAAAAAATGAACTGTTCTCCAATCAATTCTCCAGCAAGTTCACATTCGATACGAAAGATTTATCGTAACGAAAATACAACTGTTCCCCTTTTTCGCTTAGCATACGCTTAATTAATTTTTAATTTGTTTATAGTGAAAAAAGAGATTATCGATTAAGTGTCTAATTGGAATATAATATATAAACAGTATTTGTACTTATTGTAAATATATAAATTTAATGATGTGGCCGAGATGTTTAAGCTGTCACTATAATCAATGGAATTTAGAAAAGTCATTGTGAAATGTTTTATTCGTAGTTTTCAAAGTCATTTGCATTTACATGGAAAAAATTGACGCCGGAAAACTGATGCCGAACAACGAAGCCACTTAAACTAATTTAATATTTTATTGAACTGTTTGTTCTCTGTGTACACTTTTACGTTTTCGTAATGAAGCATAGATTTTTGCCAACCGCCAACGAATATTAATGGCGTAGTATTTACGCGAAAGATGTTTGTATACATATTTCTGATTATAAAAGTAAGGAAGTTTTATTCGCCTGGGGCCGCATCTCGCATACCCACCACTATGCTTTTCGCATTCTACCCTCCAAGTTCTTTTATTTGATTCCCCTCATCGCTGGTATTATTAAGAAAAAATTAATTATGATATTTACCATATCTATTCATATTAAAATTAACCCATATAATATATCTTCATTTGAGGAGTGGACAAAATAGTTTGAAACATTCAGTCTTGTCTAATCCCTTGTAACATTGTATGCCCTTTGCTGATTTTTTTAATTTTTGCACTTAAAGAGTAGAGTAAAGTAAAGTAAAGCAAAGCACGTGAAAAATTTGAACCTTGCAACTTTCATAATTTCTGAGTAACGAGCAAAAATGAACAAATATTTGTTAAGAAACCCGGAGTTGCTTTCAATTTATGCTCCACTGCGATCTTCTCCTCTGACCGATTTGGCCCATTTTCAGTACCAGCTAAATTTAATGTCGATATCTTTATTTTTGCGATGCCCACACAAACACCACACAGACGAGCAGACATGGCTAAATCAATGCAGAATATCACACTGATCAAGAATATATGCGTCTTTTTGGGTGTTAGACACATCCTTCCGTGGTGGGTATAAAAATAGAAAAAATTTAAATATTTTTCTTTAGTTTCAAGTCAAGGATCATTACGAAATTATTTGCAGATCGTTAAAAAAAATTCATACAAATTAGTTTTGAAAGAGTAGTCGAAAGATTATTTCGTTTGAGATTGAGGCGGTCCTTGATCAAGCTCAGATGAGATAAAACATTTTTTCTTCGAAGATCTGTAAATGCTCAGTGCATATAAATGATGGCTTCGTTCAAATTGATCCATTCACTGGAGTAATTTATTATGGAAGTTGAAAGAAAGAAAAGAAAAAAAATTGTATAGCATTTTTCCTAATAGTTGTAGTAGTTCAAAAGTTGCACGATACTCCCACCAAGCCATATTCAGAGACGTTAACAGTTCATCGAAAGGAAAAGTTTATAATATTTATTAAGTCATTCGAAAATAATAGATTTTTGAAGCTAAGCTATATTTTGGGAAATTTCGGAATACTTTACAAATACGTTTCGATTAAGGCAATTGCGCTATTCACGCTTATAAAAGAATTTGTAATGGTTACCATGACGGTAGTTCAGTGACATGGATGTGAAACTGTGAAAATTTTAAATTATGGACGCGCTACGTTATGCTCGGTCAATTGTTTACATATTTAAGAAAAGTTTTGAAACTATGAATGATGCATATTTCAAATAACTGCAGTCTTTCACGCCGAAGCCATAGCGACGTACACTAGAATCTTTTATAGCCGCCTCATTCTCCTGATTATCGCAATTAAATTATTTATGCATTACATTTCGATGATAAGACAAAGTGCTCTCCATAGTAAGTAAATTCTCAAAAACGTGTATCTAGCATATCTAGTAAAGATACATCCCTCAGCTCCATTTTCACAAAGGTGCATATCAATTGGATATCTGGAATCTATGATTCTTGAATCGGTGGAAGCCATCATGACCAATGTATTTTCTCGCATGCGATGAATCGAACACGTTGAGTGACTGATTCCCCAAATGCAATTTTTGTTTTTTCTGCACAATTTTTGGTCGTCTTTAGTTAGGAGATGCAGGATGAGAAAAGCTTTCGGAAGGTGAAATGTGATTAATTAAACTCCATTTTCATTAATTGCAATGAAGACTTGGACGAAACCTTTACCGAATTCCGGCAGAATTCCCTAACGTGCTGATCAAGACTTATGTTTTCACAATCTTCTTTATAGCCGCTAGTGCTGTTCGTGGATCCTGGTCTTTCAGATGATCAGAAATTTTTACTGATTTAATATAGAATTTACCATTGAGTCCTTGTTCGACAAACACTTTTACAACGATCGGAATATCACAACACTGTTGCTGAACTTCCTTACATACGGTTAGTTTTTACTTTCAACAGAATCTCATGTAGTAGTAGGATGTAGTAGTCCAATCTCGACCTTCGTCAATTCGTTGTAACGAAATGCGTTGTTTATTTTAAAACGCTCCTCATAGTGCAATTTCTTTGTGTGATAGTGAGTTGTTTGAGTTGGTTCGAAGTGAACACGCAAAGCAATGTTTTCCCAAATGAAATTATGTTAGCCCCTAGTTCGGCGTTTCGGAATCTGAGCAAAACTATTTTGCTGATACCTGAGAGAAATTTCACACCTCTTGTAGCTTAAAGGCTGAAGACACTGTTCTAATGCAAACTTTTCAAGTGAAACGCTAGTTATGCTTAATATAACGCTTGATTGTCCCTTTAAAATGAATGCGCTCTCCCAATGTGAACTATTAAAACAAAATGAATAATTTTTTAGTTCTGCTTTTAATGACTGATGCAGCAGCAGTTTCGTTCATTTTTTTTTTTTTATTGTTATATTTTTTGTCTTATTGGACGTAATCCAAATATTTTCATTATATTCACATACGCCAAAATTGTTTTAAATGCAAGGACAACATCTAGAATGTAGAGGTAAAAATTTATTTATTTTTTTACACATACACACACATTCCATTTTTTATTTCAGTCAACAACTCCTCTAATAAATGATGACCGGGTCTTACTGTCCTCTGGTTGCCGCGATGATAATGATGATAATGTAGTTGCAAATGTGGACGATTTCGAAGATATGCAGTCAAAGCAATTTCAAATACAATCTCATGGTCATAATTACAGTCAGAACGATAAACGGTAAGCAGTTGTTGTGGATTTATGATAAGAACAATTTTTTCTTCTTAATAGTTTTTTGGTTTCATTTGCTTTTTGTTCTCTTATTTTTATTTATTTATTTATTTATTTATTTATTTATATATTTTTTCATTCAATGTATTGCGATGACAAATTGAGTACATTAAAGGAGATCGTTTGCGTTTTAACGATGTTTACGTATAATTAAAATTATTTAATTAGGTAGAAAATGTTTTGTGGTACCAAATTTAATATATAATTTTATTTAATTGTAGAGAATAAAGAATGAAATTTAATTATGCCGAGTTTTCATTTCATCAAATAAATGTAAAATATTTTTTTACTTTTATTTGCATATAAAAAAAAAACCCTCCCCACCCAAATAATCATCACTATCATCATCATCATCATCATCATTATTAATTTATTATAAAAATACCCTCATCACTACTACTACAACCACCACCACCACCACCACCACCATCACTACCACCACTATCATCTTTATTATTATCATCAATTTTACTGTTCAAAAATCAATTACAAATCATTATCAAGAGCCAGTAGTAAAACAAATGGCTATGCGTTCAATGGCACACCTGAAGACTTATCTAACGAAATTCTTCCACAGACCTCATTTACGGCAGCAACGACACCAATTACAAAAAGAGATGATTTAAATATTGTTACACAACCACAACAGCCATCATTTGTATTTACTACACCCACCTCAACTTTCAAGCGTAAAAAGCAACAACAATTATTAAAAGAAGAACAAAAATTGCATAAGCCGTGTACGACGACGACGACGACGACGAGGACGACAACGACAACAACAACAACAACAACAACAACAACAACAACAGCAATAACAACAACAACAATAACGACCTTAACCAAAGACAATGCGATAGATGCCAAAGAACGAACCAATGATTATAGCTTTAACAGTGGCAGCGGAAACAATGATACTTTAAGATACAACAATAACGAAAGGCACTTGCAATACGACCACAAGAAATCTCAAGTAGATCCGGGCGTGCATGAGCAAGCTTTACAAACTACAAATGAGACAAAAACGATGATAAGCAGTAGTACAGGTGTTATTATAACAGACACCGTAGCTCATGCACCACCTTCACTAATCGGAAGCGGAAGTGTTACCACTGGTAGTGGTAATAATAACGGAACAACACGTTCATTTAAGACACGTACCCTACCATCGGGCTTTATAACACCGGTGGGGTCAGTTGTTACCGCTAGTAAGCGTAATTATAATAATTTAGCAGATGGTGTGGATTTGGTGGATGATACAAAACCCGATTTTCATACGAAAGGTAAAAAGAACAACAACAATAGCAATTATAAGGAACGTCGCCAGCGTAGGCACAAAAAAATGGGTGCCAGCAGTAGTGGTGGTGACGGCGATTGTACTGCAACAGTGAAAGGTTTATCCAACTCTAGCATAGTAGACGACATCGAAATGCATCTCGGTTTGACAGGATGGCGTAAGAAATGCCTTTATATTCTGTTATTGTTGCTAATGCTATTAATTATCACCAATTTGGTTCTAACGCTTTGGATACTTAAAGTCATGGAATTCTCAACGGTAGGTAGTGATCTTCCTTTCCATATGTATATAATAATAAATGTGATATAAGTATAGATTGAAAGATTATAAAATATACTCTGTGATCAGAGAGAGAAGAATTTTCTACAATTACTTTGATTGCATTTATTCATTCATTGTTCATAGGAAGGCATGGGTCAACTTAAAATCGTTCCTGGCGGCATACAGTTAAACGGACAATCCCTAATAATGGATATGCTAAGAGCGTCTACCATACGCTCACGACATGGTCAACCCATATCTATAGGTATTTAAATTTCAGCTTTAAGCTTCAATATTTTTCGCCCCTTTTTTTATAAACGTCTCTCTCTCTCTCTCTCTCTCTCTCTCTCTCTCTCTCTCTCTCTCTCTCTTTCTCTTTCTTTCTTTCTCTTTCTCTCTCTCTCTCTCTCTCTTTCTCTCTCTCTCTCTCTCTCACTCTCTTTCTTTCTTTCTTTTTCTGCATTTGCATAAGCGTATTTATCTGAGTGTGTCTGTATCTATGTTTGTGTGTGTGTTTGTGTGTTAGTTAAAATAGATATAACAGGTTTTACGGCTAATTTGTTAGTCTGTCATCAATGCCATAAATAGGATTTAATGAGCTGGAAAGTTTCACATGTTTGTCACAAACTATTTACCATAATTTGTTTACAAATGAAGTTATTATTCAAGAACCTGCATATACACAGAATATAATTTGTCAAAATATCTATTTGATATACATTAGCATTCAAGCATATACGTAACCATGCGAAATGATGAATAAACTTATTCATGTTAATTCATCGCACAGGCATAAACAAACATCAAATAGAATGTTAAACTGTATACACTGTACACTTATTGTCTGTGTGCATGTAGGTAATCGTTTGAATTTGAAAAGGATGCAAGAAAACACATCCATATATAAACATAAACACATAAGCGTACACACAAAAACGCATATACATATACATTCATGCTTGCATCTTAGATTAAAAGAGATTCTGTTTGATATTCGGTTCATATTAAAACAACTTTATGTCCTACTTTAGCTCTAGTTTGTTCATTATAGGACAAGCATAAAAGATATATAATAAGGAAGAATTTATTTTAGATTTCTTTTAGTTTGAACGAATCTTTTGATACTTACCGATGGCTTGTTTCTGTTAGCTTGTATTCTGGGAATATGTTGAAATTTAAACAAATATGTGTTTCATTCAACACATCTATACGAATGTTAAATGCTACATAAATGGAGAAAGCATGACGCTATACTTCACAAATCAATTTGCAGCCAAATATGAATAAATGCTTTAGTAGGTGATGCTACTTTCTGAACTTTTTTCGACTGTTTTTCCTTTTTTTATGGCTTTAAACGATCACTTAAATAATCAACAATGATTTTCAAAAGGGCTTATGTGAGCTCAGAAAGTCCATTTCTCAGGCGAGGTCGCTGCCTAAAATCACCCGCTATTTAAAACTTTTTAATCGCGTTTTTATACCCGTCACCGAAGGATAACTCATTCATGATTCATTTTTTCAAAAAATTTGCAACGCCCTAAAGGAAGGATCAGAGATCCCACAAACTATACATATTCTTGATCAGCAAAAAAATTCTAAATCGATTTGTGTCGATATCCATTTGTCCGTCTGTGTAATGTCTGTTGTGAACATTCTCCTGGCCGCAACAATAAAGCTATCAACTTAAAGTTTGACGGAAACATTTGATGTTCCTGCACTCCGATTGGCATTGAAAATGGTCCAAATCGGTTAGAGGACATTCCCGCAGAGTCACGCAAACTGAGAACATCTCTGTTTTTCAAAAGGAATTTGGTTGGTAATATAGTGTATTAAATTTTAATTATTTTTTTCAATACTTTTCTAAGGCTCAGAAACATTCTTCAAAAACCCCATAAAATGTCTAAATTCACGGCCAGCTTCAAATTTGAAATTCACCTAACACACATAACCGTCTGTCCTTCTAACCATCCGTGAGTATGCGCAATTGCATAATATTATATTTATGGTAAACACCCTCCCGTAATGAAGATATCGCCAACAAATTGGCAAAAGAAATTGGAAGTGAGTTCAACTTTTCCAAGGACATGCATACAACGCTCACATGTCTAAGCAATAAAGACTTGTATTTTGAAAGCACCAAAAATCAGTCGCGCCCATTCTATATTACAGGGCACGAAAATTTAATGTTTTTACTTTCATTGTCCTTTTTAGGATAACGGTGACGGGTATAAAAGGGTTCGGTCACGACCGAATATAATTTTCTTACTTGTTTTTTTTTATTATTACTTTTATTATTTGACCAGCCGCAAGGGTGGTTACGAAAAATTATACGTAGAGAGACCACGAAGGATGTAGTAATATCTGTGCACATGCGACGCAAAAGCTAGAAAATCAACAACGGCGCATAGGACAAGTTTAAATAAATTGTTCAAAAGGCATGAAGTGAGAACGCTGAGAAGCCCGAGTAATCCGGTTAAAGAACAAATCATTTTCTTTATTATAGTTGCCCTGGGGGTATTTATTGATAAGTACACCACGGATCTTTTTATACCGGTTCGCCGCCCGTGATCATCTGCAGACCTCACGCGATCGACGATCTCCTTGTAAAATCAATACGCTTCTGTCCACACATGCGACTTTTGCGTTAATCTTAGCACTAAATTTAATTAGCCTGGAGATACTCTGCCGAATGTCTACGAAATCGGCTGAGGAAACACCGTTGCTTTCGCGAAATCACGATTTGTATGGTGCCACTTCTCTGTATGTTAAACCAATAGAAATATTTTTGCAAAAGCCACCAGGGAGCAAGTTTTGAATAAGCATTCTGCTGAATGGAAATTATCCCCTTTAAGTGTCTAAAGTTTGCGTACATTCATCGATTCTGTCTAGTCTAGTATAGTAAATCCTGGTATACTATCCGTTTAAGCGTCCATACAAGCTTTGGATGTTGCGGAAGAAGACTTCCAGTGAATTAAACTTTGATTCGGTGTCAAAGCTCGTTCTGCGCAAAGTCTATTCATTTCCATTCTTACTGAAGCGGAGTTTTCTAATAATTTCGGGGGTACCTAATTGCCTACTATGTACAAACAGGGTGTTTGCTCTCTCCCCTGTTCACCCCTTTTTTTGAGATAAACAATGGCCTTTGAATAAATGGTGCCTTGGCTTTTGTGATATCTTCGGCGGGGAGAAACGGAAACTATTTTCTTTCAATACCAATTTTGTCTCTGTAATTGAGCGGTGTATGGTGCAAAATTCATACAATATTCATACAAGATTCGTCCCCAACCGAATATAACTTTCATACTTGTTACCTTCACACTTAAGAGACAAAACACCTATTTGCAGAAATACGGTCTAGAAGGTGTTATAAGACAAGTGTTTTCTTTTTTGAGTTCCTTTATATTGGATGGTCTTTCGGAAATAAAGTCGAAAGAACGGGCCTGAATTTCGTATTCTGAAGGTAACGTAATGTGCGGTAAAAACGTAACGAAATAAGGCATTAAGTATAGCACATATTTTTCAGAATTGACTTAAGTCTAGATAAACGTACGTAAATGTATTATGTAAAAATTTTTCGAGTATTTCGGTGACAATTAAAAGGACGAAGTTAACACCATTTGATTTTCCAAACAAGGATTTAAGATTAAAGTCAAAGTGCAACAGCCAACCAGGGGTCACGATTAAGTTTATTTCATATATATATCGAAAGACATTCTGACCTACGAAGTATATCGATAAGCCGATAAGGCAACAAACACCCACCAGCCGGGATATGAAATAGAAAAGAAATAAAAATTATTTGAAGACGAGATTTGATTTTTTTTGTATCGACCTTCTTGTATGTCTTCACTATTAACTCGATAACAGGCAGGCACCTACCTGCCTTGTCGGGTGCATAATTTTAGTAAATGTATTTGCTGTGCCAAAAAGTATTGTTGCTCTAGCCGTGTCCTTTGAAAAGTTGAATTCGCTTCCAAACTCTTTCGCAAATTTCTATTTTTGCTATCGGGAGAATCTATATCCCAGATGTTACACGGCTGGGCACACGAAAATGGTCAGATGCAATCAAAATTTGAAGCTGACCAAGAATTTATACACTTTATGAGGATGTTGAAGATTGTTGTTGTATTGAAAAAATAGTTCAATTTTAATACGCTATAATATTGGCTAGGCGCGGTCAATATTTTCCATTTTTGCACAGATGCATCTCTCTGTAATGCGTCGCTCAGGGAAAATGCATTTAAATTTTCGTACAGTTACCTGTCATATTTTAAGAGTAATGAGCAAAAAACCAATTTTTGATTCCTTTTAAAAACAGAGGTGCTCCCAGTTCACGTGGTGTTGTCGGCGCGTCCTTCAGCCAACTTAAGCCATTTTCAATACAAACGCGTGTGCAGGAGCATTGACTGTCTCTGTCAAATTTTAAGTCGATGGGTTCATTTTTTTGGCCAGGCGAATATTTACAACGGGCAATACATAGACGGACAAACGAAGATGCTTAAATCGAGTTAGAATTTGATGCTGATCAAAAATATATATACTTTTTGGGGTCCCTGGTACTTTCTTCTGCGCCTAATAAAGTTTTGACAAAATAAATATTCCCCTCATCCTACGGTGATGGGTATGAATATAATCTTATAATTAATTCAAAGTTTTTGCTATAAGGTACAAGGTACACTTCTAGATAAAAATCTAGTCTTATAAGAAGTAAAAGGAGAAAAAAAAATGATATCCATATTTAGGTAAGTCATACCTACTTTTTCAAGGAGTTTTTTGTTAGGGGTTCTAGTCGGCACACGGAAATAACTAAATTTATTAAAGCGCTAGTGATGATCAAGGGTCAGTATCAGCGTGATTGGGAGGATCGCAATGCGGAATAACAAAACAAAACTTAATTGTTGCATTTGATAAAAAGATGGTGGGTGTGAGCTTTGGCAAGAAATGAAAGTTACAGTGAGTAGGGTCAATGAATAAAGTAAACCTTCAGAAATTCATAGCTTACCTCGTTCAATGTGACAATCTTAAGGATAACCCTGTCAGTTGTTGCATTGATTTTTAAAGGTTTTGATTTTTGTCGGATTCAATAATATGGTGTATGTAGGTCTTAATATTCGAAAAATTTCCTTATCAGGTGACAATGACCTGTGCTAGCCCAATTGTCATTATGCGGCCTGTTCAGCAAGTACCATTACGCCGGAATTTTTCTAACTTCCTGGAAAGCAATATTCGATGTCCAATCACCACATAAGAAGAGTGGGTGTAGATTATCGCTAAATTGCAGTTTGCCCCGAGACATAACCGAGACTATAGGCAATTATTGTCTGACGTGACATATAGAATACGATAATCTGAAATCTCTCACAAAAATAGCCTATCTCAAAAAAAGATGGACCCGAGTTTGATCAGAGTTTCGGTCAGACTAAACTCGTTTTACCGGATATCTGTAAAGCAATTCTCAATTCACTTACCTTTAAATTGGCTTTATTTGTTCAAGAATAATTTGGCCCCATTCATGTTGAGTTTCCTGCACAGCACTTCGTTCCATAAGATTTCGATTCGTTCCATACGGATTTGCCTCCGGCACATTTTGCTTAAATTAAGGCATGTCACGAGGCTTTGCGGCGATAAACTCCTGATCTTATCTTCACTCTTCGATTTTGTATTATTCTCAAACCTTTCTAAATATATTATGGTTGTACGATTTTCAGTACGCGAACAACGCTGCTCTAATATACCAGCACAAATTATACCTTCCATTTAGTACACGGCTTTTCAATTGTAACACATACATACATACATACATGCATACATACGACAATTATGTAATGGTTCGGTCAGAATTCCGGTATGAAATTTTGTGCGAGCCCAATATTGTTGTGCCTCATCCGCATACGGATACTCTGCGTATAAACTTATTAGTGACGCGGCATATCAGTAACATAAATATAATACAATATGTTTATATGCTTTCATATTTCCGAATTAAAAATTAAATCAATTTTAAACCATTCGTTAGATCGCTTTAAAAATGAAATGAAACTTTTCAGCAAATTTTCTTTGCAAATTACAACAGATTGTATTAAGTCGTTCATAAATAAATCTTTTGTAACGAATTTGAATAACAACAAGAACAACAACAACAAATTGCTCAAGCAAATGTCATTTATACAGCATGTTATTCTTCAAAATATTTACTTACTTACTTGACATATGAGCATTTTTGAAGAAAATTTTAAAATATTATTAAATGTAATTTTGTTCATAAATAAAGGAAAAAGAAAATATTGTCGAAAATGATAAAAAGAGATATACTTGGATTTTAAAATAAATGTCACTAACAAATGTGACCATCATTCACTTAACACATACAAGTGTTTAAAAACATAAATCATGGGCAACTAAAGTGTGTTAAGCATATGAGCACACACACACACACACACACACACATACGCACACGCACACACGCAAACACACGCAACACACGCGCAAAAAAAAAAAAAACAAAAAAAAAAAGTAAAATACAACCACACATTCACAACACTGATGCACAATTACAGATAACTTAAGAAGACAGACGAGATTTATACATATTTTTCAGTTGTGCAAGAAATCAAAATAAAAAAAGCCAAAGACCAGCGAAAACAAAAAAAGAAAAAATATTCGTTTCTGCTGAACATGCGATAAGAAAGAAAGTAGTGTGAAAAAGCCGCTCATAAAGGCGTGCACATATGCGTACACACACAAGCACATAATAAGACAAGACATGTTATTAAGACAAACAGTTTTTCATTTCCGTAAGTGTATGCTGTATATATATATATATATATATATATATCAAAATATATAGTTAATATTTAGAAATATGATATAGAAAAAAAAAAAAAAAAAAGAAAACGAAGAAAATAATCAAACAAACAACAGAAACATGCATACCTTTGTAGTACGTTTCCTCTGGAGGTCATGTACAGAGCTGTCTGTTATTTGTGTCGAGATATGTTTGTGACTGCGGTTGCCCAGTTTAATTTATCTTTATAGACACTGCATAGACATAGATAAGTGTGTAGGATGTTGATTTGACTTTTGGTGTATATTTGCTCAAGTCTAGGCAGGCTTTCTACACCATCCACCTATCCAACAAGAAAATTTTGCGAACAGCTTCAACCGCTTGATAACGTTTGGAAATACCCATCAATAGCGTTCGTTGTATCTTCAAAAAAGTATTTTTGGTCAATAAAACACCGAACCCATCGAAACAAGTGCAGACACAACAGAATTTCAAAATGATTAAGTTTTATACATCAAACTATGTGGCATTTCCATAGGAAAATGAAACTTTGCTTCTTTCGAAATTATACGATATTTAGATATGTTTGAGTAACTTTTCCAGTTTCCAGTTTCCAATTTTTAAGTTTCAAATTTCAATTAATTATGAACCATAACATGGTTAAAAAAAAACTTCTATATAGTCAAAGCTCGAATCCGATTGCAAGGACCCGCACTAGTGGCAATTAGCATTTTTTAACAGTATTCCGAACAATAAGCAATGAGCTCCTAATGACCCTGAACCTTACTACTCTCAGAAACTGGGAAATTTTGCGGCAGACACGGCAACAATTTGGAAAAATCAAATATTGCTTAGATGTCGCTAACGTGTCGCGCAACTAAAAACGATGTACGTGAAGGAGCAGCTTCTAGATGAAACTCTAAGAATATCATTTAGCAAAGAACTAGAGCAAGAAGTGGTTGTATAAATTTTGCCCTCTTAAGTGCTTATTAAAAAACTAACTAATGTGTAAAGACACGGTTTCACTTTCGTCTCTAATCTTAGTAGAAAGAGTATCCAAAATTCGTCTTAAGGCCCTAATAACTTTTCTTACCTGATTCTATATCTACATGATTGCATAGTTTTGTGTGTTTAAATCTTATACGATTCTCTCTTTTTATTTCATTTTTTTTCTCCTATTTTGCTCGTTTGTTTGTTTTTATGTGCGCTATTGGTGCCATCACACATCATCTTCAACAAACAGAGTCATCACGTAATTTTTCAATCAATACACGTGACATGAATGGCATGCTCGAAAATCATTTATTCCTCGGGCACGATAAGCTCGAATGCTTGACTAAAGGATTTCGCATCAATGACACTGCCGGTCGAAATTTATTTTCTGTAAATCGCAATGAAGTCACCATAGGTGCTCATGCGTTGCGTATTGAAGGTGAGGGTGGTGCCATATTTCGGGAATCTATACAGACACCGCATCTACGTGCCGAACCTGGACGTGAATTAAGGTAAGCAATATACAAAAAGGTTACAAAGCAACGACAAGCAAATATTAATGAAATCAAAAATATAATAAATAAATAAATATATATATATATATATATATATATATATATATTATATATTTAAATATTTTAAATTTGAAATGAACTAGAAAAAGTTGAATCATTTTTTTTATTAAAGCTTCCAATATTTGCTTTACTAACCAGTTAGCCAACGCGCTCTCTATGACGCACACATGTATAAATATAAACAGATTTGCTCGTATTCATAACCTTTAAATGCAAACAAAATAAATAATTCATACGGAGTGAATTGTTTAGATTTAAGCTTAGACTAGACGTGTTCCAGTATGTTTTGCTTAAAATTTCATTTAGTAAATCCATAATAGTAATTTAACATGTCATCTTATTTGTATTTGGATATTTGTGTTGTGTTCATAAACAACTTTGCAATTCACAGCATTTGTCTGCAAGTCACGCTCAATCAAACTGAAGAGTTAATGCACTTTCAACACAAATATATCGACAACGTATACACATGCAAAGTAAAGTTTATTAAAAAATGCTTAAGGGTTTAAACGACGAAGTAGTAAGCATGCATACACAACCGTATACAGGTGTATTTTTTGTTTATGCGAAAGGCGCAGCGCAGCGCATAGAATATGGAAAATATATACAAGGCTCTCTGCCTTACTCCGCCGTCGCCATACATTGTCATACGGCTTGCAATCCCTTTTTGTTTTATATGTATTGACTGCACAGTTATATGCCTGCGCATGTGGTGCTTATGTATGCGTGTATGTTTATATTTATGTTTGTGTTTGTAGGTCGGTGTGTGTATCTATCATCGGTATTAATGTTGATATTATCCTGTTGTGCAATTTTCATTACAATTTTCATTGAAAAATTTATCATTCTTCCGCTCTTTCGGTTACAAGCTTAACATCTGTTACATATAAAATGGTGAACTGACATATGAGAAAGAAATGTACATATTAATAACATAAGTGAGAAGAATTTTTTTTATTTGGTTTTCCTTTTTATGTCTTCATTGAAGAATCGAAACGAGTTTCGTAAGCCCTACTCTCGCCTGCCCTAGTAGGTATTAATCCATTCATGAGACATGAATGTAACAAAATTACTTTTCAACTAATTATGAACTTATCCCCTATTTAAGAGCGGAAAGACAAGCAATTATAAAAATCTTTAAAATGCACAAATATATTTAACGCATTCTCTGTAAAGGGGGGGCGGGCGGAACATATCCACAAAATTCTTCAACTCTCATGACAACTCTCATGAAGGCGAAATGGAATAAAAATGAAATTCATTTTTCATATACTCTCCACTTGAAATGCAATGTTTCCGAAGCGTTCATTTTTTACACTTGAAATAAATAAAGGAGAACAAAACAAGCATTTGATATTCCTTCCTATATATTTGGCATATAGTAGTTGCAAAAATAGTGTAAAAGCAACGTCGCATCTCATTTATATTACTCTCATTACATTCTCACCAAATTCTAATCATCAATTTGTATTCTGTAGCCAACTGTTACCGAATATGCCTAGCAATTTGTTAATCAATACGGTAATGGACTTTATAGCTGATAAGAAGAACAACCCGTTGGTTACTTTAATTTGTTTTCTTCGTTAGAACTGTTTGGCGCTCCACTATGGCTCATCGACATTACTTGCACTTAGGCGTTTGTAGTGTGGTGTTAACGCGACGCAACAAATGGTTCCATATGTAAGGAGACATCCAACTAACAAGTTTTGATAGACATTCCGTCAATACTAATAGAAATAGAAGTAATTTCATGCATAACGCTATAAACGATATTTTCATCAAAATTTTTAAATGGTGTGTGTGCAATTGCGGGAAGCGTTCCATGTCTCATATCATGTTTTTGGACGCTTTTCCACGCAAACCCGCTCTTATTTCACCAACAACACGAATAATTGTAAAGACGAATGTCCTTGAGAGTTATTGATTTATTGCAGTATACCAATAAATCAAAGGAAAAACTGCATGATCTTTGTCGGAAGATCACATAGCGAAATTTGTGGCACGTTGCAATATATTGTTAAAGCTGTATATTGTCCACATATCGGCATCATCATCTTTCATATCATAAAAAATCCGTATGACATTTTCATATATAAAAATGGCTCTTTTAGCCCACAAACCACACCTAAAACTTAATTTTTTGTGTGCATGTGGCTCTTTTAGAAACAATACGTTTGCTCTCTGCCCACTAAATTGGCTTCGCTCCTTACTTACGAAGCCATTCATGTAACTAGGACTTTCATCCCACATGCACGAAGTGTAACCTTGGGGTCATTGTTTTCGTAATAAGTTTTACCAACGTCTTTACGCTGCACAACCACAAATGTATTAGTTTGGGGAAAAAGAAATCCATTATTTTTATATGAACT